>NW_003852445.1:2572826-2644843 GCF_000181295.1 Otolemur garnettii
CCTGTGGCTCAAAGGAGTAGGGCGCCGGCCCCATACTCTGGAGGTGGTGGGTTCAAACCCAGCCCCAGCAAAAAAAAAAAAAAAAAAAAAAAAAATTTGCTAGTTCCAGTTCTACTGAAAATTCACCATAGGCTTTACTTTTCCAGCCTATATTCCATCTGTTGTATGGAAACTTTCAATAATTTTTAAAGGTGGAGAATAGAAAGAAGTATATTGGATTTATGCTATGGCACAGTTATACAATACCCATGATTCTCCTTTGCTAAATAGGAAAATGAAACAGCAAATAAAGGACATGAGAAAAGCTAAACCAGTTATACTAATCATATGTTCACATTCATCACAGCATATCAAAAGTCACTCACAATTACTACTTACCTATCTAGGAGTAATAATATGTTTAACATGTTAAACTGTTCAAAGTTTTCATATGTCCTATCTCAGTAATAAATGTTTAGTTGTGTAAGTACTAAAACATTTATTTTACTGATAAGAAAATGGACTGGGAAATGGGGGCTTGGGGTTAAGTTCTCTGGGTGGCTAGGTTAAGTTACAAAATCAGGCACTGAAATGACAGATTTTCGACTTTGAATTCAGTATTCTTGAAGATAAAACTAAACCTTAATAAACTAAAGAAATGCTCCTTAAGCTAAGGTGCATAAGCAGCAATGTGTCACAAGCTAGAGGCCCAAAGTGACAGGGGATACCTTCTTGGAACAATAATTTTGTTACAAAAATCAGAGAAAAAAAAATCAAAACAAATAAATATAATGGAGATAAGCATTTTGATGTTACGTATACATTAAAAAGTCATAGATTATTATAAAAAGCAGAATGGTCCTCAATCTTGGCTGCCCCTAGAACCAATTGCTTGGCAAACTTTTAACAAATACCAGTACCTATACTTCACTCCAGAATGACCAAATCAGACTCTCTGGGAGTGAGGCCTGTACAGAACAAATGCTTTTTCAAAGGTTCTCCAGAGGATATTAATGTCAGTCTCAGTTGGGAATCACTGATGTAATGTTACATAGGTGGATGAACAAAATATGGACAAGAGTCCTCCAGTTTAATGTAAAGTCTAGAGATATGTGAAAGTTAGAAAATTAAAAGAGAAGAAAAAAGATCTATCCAATATTTGAAATGGGTAAAAATTGGAAATATTGTATATTAGAGTACACTGCTGATTTATATACTGAAAGAGAAGACCACCTTCCAGGTAGAGTGTTTGCTGCAGTGAGGTTTCCTGTTATCAGTCACTATCACCTTGGACAGGTTATTCAGACTCATGTCTAGAACAAGTTCTCAGAACAGGCACACTTCCTACTCAAAAGTGACACAAGGAGCACAACGGAAAAGGAAAAAACCTATGGCAATGGGGGTGGCAGGAAATGGTCAATCAAGTCGAAAGCATTTCCTCCATTACAGGGAGGGAAGAAAGAGGTACATCCAAACAGAATGTAAATTATTAGCACAAATATACATATATAAAACAAACAGGCAAGTTTGTTACAAGTACTCATGACTGTGTTGACTTTTTAATGTAAATAAAAAGGAAAGATAATCTGGGCTCAGGAAAAAAAGTTTTGAAATATATATATAATTATAAGCATGTATAATTATATATATGAATATATATAATTGTAAATAAATACATATAATATATATAATTCTTGAGTCAGGTATTAATGACATATTCCACTTATGACCTGCAGGCACCAGTTTGAGTGAATTAAGGAAATAATTCTTTATTTTACAAAACAAAGCTTTTGAGAATAGGGAAGTGGCTAGAGCTAGAGGCTCACACCTATAATTCCAGCACTCTGAAAGGCCAAGGCAGGTTGACTGCTTGAGCTCAGGAGTTTGAGCATGAGTGAGATCCTGTATCTACCAAAAATAGAAAAACCAGCTGGGCATTATGGTCAGTGCCTATAGTCCCAGCTACTTGGGAGGATGAGGTAATAGAATTGCTTGAGCCCAAGAGTTTGAGGTTGCTGTGAGCTATGATGCCACGGCACTCTACCCAGGGTGACTGAGTGAGGCTCTATCTCAAAAAGAAAAAAAAAAAGAATAGGTAAGTGGTGCTACAGAATAATTAGTGACAAACACCAAAACCCAGTCAGGTGTAAAATTGTGTTAAGAAGTTTTTCAAATTAGACTATTAAATGTTAATGTCAAGTTCATTTTTGAAAGAGAAGCAATATATACGTAAGCAATGATAATTAACCACGATATCATCAATAATTTGGTAAGGGACCAGAAAGGTGGAAAAAGAGACTGGAAAAAATAAAAGATGATAGTGATTAACATATACACCAACAGGCATAGGAAAAGATTTAAACTCCTTTCATTTAAATTAAAAGAAACAAAAACATAAAATATGAAAATAGCTTTTCAAAGCAGGAGAATTAACGGCATTCTATCAGAAGAAAAGTATGATTCTGGCTTTAAAATCCCCTTAAAGACACCCAGCTAAGAATAGTACTGTAGGACTATAGAGAAAACCCATTGTGTCTCTGTAGATGGGATGAGCAAACATACTCTATTTTGGACACTGTGGACCGTATGGGTTTTTGACAATTACTCAATTTGTCCATTGTAGCATGAAAGCAGCCATAAGCAGTAAGTAAATAAACATGGTTATATTCCAATAAAATTTTATTTCCATTATTCAGGTGGTGAGCTATATATGACCTGCAGGTAGTAGGTAGTAGTTTGATGACCTCCTCATTAGACCAGTAGTTCTCTACCTTGGCAGCTCTACTGCCATACTCTTTAGCATATTTAATAATTGTTAGCTGAAAGCTTACAGTACAAAAACTGTTCTGACATTTTCCAAGAAATCTTAAAATAATTTTTGTAAAAATATCAGCTAGATTGGTAGCTCCCACCAAAGTGTACAAAGAGAAATATGCCACATTTTATTGGCCAGAATGCTTTCAACGCAATTCATTGTAAGTTCAACAAAACTGATTGCTGAATTCCAGGGTATTATTTTGCATATAGATATCAATGTTGCTTTCTAGGTATAGTTTTAATGCATAAGCATAAATAAAAGAATTAAAGTTGCAGTGGTCCTGTCATTTATATCAAAGCAAAATTATAAGCAGTAAGAATATACTTAAGAACTCTCAATGATAAAAATTAAATCCAGAAAAACTATAAATTACTGATAAGTTTTGAAATGATAATGTATTGATTGTTAGAAATGAAATAATAAACTTCCTTTCCCACAAGGCTAGATGGGTACATGAGCCACCAACAAAAATATACCTGGATGAGGCATAGATTACAGTAAGCATTAGTTTTTTTAAAGTACTGCTGGGCTTATAGAAAGGAAAGCAAATATCCAAGGAATTCAAAGAAAAATAAACAATGAGCTAACAACTGAAAATTTGCAATAAAGCAACAAGAAAGAATTGCCTTGTGGGGAAAAAAACTAATAACCACCATTAGAATCAGGAGATTCATTCTGGGATCTATCTAAGGTGGGGGAACTATAATGAGAAACTTCTTTATAAGCTAGACCTTCTATAGTAGCTGAAGTGGTCCTATGTCAGTGGCATCTCTGCTTCCTAAAATAAAGAAAAAAAAGACACACCCCACGTATATACAAGTCCTCCCCAGAAAACTGAGACAGATGATAAAACTTAATCATATAAAACAACCACAAATCATCGTAAATAAAGCACTAGAAACAAGAATCAGCATACAAGTAAGTATACACACAAGAAATTTAGCCACTGAGGACCTCAGATAGTAAGATGGTCAGATGGTCAGATAAAGAAGAGACTATATATGAAATATTTTCTTTTTTTTTTTTTTTAATTGAAAAAGAGATAGCAAAACAGACAGACAGAATTGTCACTTATACCTAGCCAAGACTAACACTTAGGTAACAATTAGTAACAAATGGTAACTCTTCCTATAAACAACTAGAAACTGGACAAATTATAACAATGTGTTTCAGATAAGAAACATCACGTAGCAGAACTATGATAACTTCGAGAAGAAAAAGAAATGAGGTGAGTCCTAAGGTCATACCTGGTTTCTGCCTAGATGCAATTTTCAAACCTTAGGGCACAGAAAGGGAATCTAAACTTGAGTCTAGTAGTCTTTCTAAATCAAGGAGCACAAGATCAGAGTTTGGGGAAGCTAAAGTGCTTAGAATTTACGAATAGAATAACAGAGAGAAAGGAGTTACAAAAACAGAGTTCCAAAAATGTGACTGAAGCCCCTTGAGTTGTTCATTTAAGACCAATCTGCCCATGCATGAAATGAAACTATATCAGGCTCCATGTGTAGAATGAAACTATTAATTCATCACGTTGGACAAAGAACACCTGTTGGGGGAAGGTATAACTACCAGAGAGCAATTGATTTGTAGCATTTACATAGGGCTAGGCATCATGTGGGTTCACACTCGTCAGATGATAAGTGCTGAATACACATGGCATGCCACAGTTACTCCAGAAAGGTGAGGCCTTAGTAGCACAGATAAACTTGCCCCAAAGTACCGTTTACTCTAGATACATCCTAATAAACTTTGAGAAACAAACATCAAAAAATACTGAACCAGAGTGTTCTAAAAGTAATAGATGGTATAAATCCATACATCTGAGATGCCAAAGTATATCAATTAGTTAAATAAAAAGAAACCTAAACCAGAGACACAAACTGAACTAAAGCTATAAGAGACAAATGACAGAAAAAAGATCACAAAATTATCCAGAAGAAAAAAGACACCACCTACAAGAAGACAGGCATAATTACATCATATTATATTAGAAACAGACTTTTCAGCATCAACAATGGAAATCAGAAGACAATGGAATAAAATACTCAATGTGCTTAGATAAAATAACTATGACCTCAGATTTATATAACCAAAAATACATTTCAAGAATAACACATAGTAACATTCAGACAATAAAAACTAAAAACTTATAATGCACTTGGGAAACTTCTGAAGAATGAACATTACTAAACAGGAAAATAATCTAAGGAAGGAGATCTAAAATGCAATAGGAATAATAAACAATACTATTGGTAAACATCTAGGAAACCTAAGCATTGTATAAAATAAGTAACAATGATAAAAATAGTAATATGTCATTTATAAAATTAAAAACAAAATTAAATAAAATTTAAAAATACAGCATATAAACATGAGGGAGAATATGATGATAGTATTATGAAGTCTTATATTATTCAAATATGCAGTTACAATGTTGATTAACATCATACAGTAGAATCTCTATAAGTTGGCCACCCAATAGACTATAACAAACTGGTTAACATACATGTATTAACACATGTGATGAATGTCTGGATGCTGAAAATTAGGTCAATTTAAGAAGGTGGTCAATGTCAGAGGTGGTCATCTATGGAGGTTCTGTATTTTGTATCATATCTAGTAAAAATGGCCTACAAAATATAGACATACTGAGAAAAAGCAAAATAGAGAACTTATTACCAACAAACTCACACTAAAAGAAATATTAAAACAAGTTATTCAGATAGAAGAAAAAATGATCCCAGAAGAAAATGAAGACTTCAGAGAGACATAAAGTGTAATGGAGGGAGAATGCAGGTAAATATAAATGAATATTGCTTACACAAAGTCAAATGATATACTAGGAAAATAAAAGTAAGTACAGAATTACTTTTAAATTCAGAATTAAAATTCAAGGCAAGTCTGACCCAAATCCAGGAGGAAGACAGAGTTAAAGTGTTATAGGTTCTTAGCACTGTATGGAAGGAAATGATATAGTAACAATATTTTCTTTCATTAAATAAAAGATTTATATATTAGTCTGTAAAGTAACTACTAAAGTATAGTAAAAACCCCACACAAAGTATAATTGGATAGCTGAAAAATGTAATGGAAATTAATTAATTTAAAAAGAAGGCAAAAAGAAAAGGAAACATCAAATATCTGTTCTAATAAAGTAAAGTAGAAGCAGAGCCTATAAACTCAAATAGTTGGAAGGAAGGAAGAGAAGAAGGAGCACCTATATACTGCTTCTAAGATTAACAGAGCACAAAAAAGTTGAATGACAAGGATAAAATAGTTAAACATACAAATACTAACCAATGGAAAGCTAGATATACCAATCTCAGACAAATTACACTTAGAGGCAAAAAGCATTACTGAAGACAAAGAGGAACATTTCATAATAAAGGGACCCCAGCAGGATATAATAATTTCAAATCTAATGTAATTAATAGCTCAGATTTAAAGTATATAAAGCAAAAACTGACAGAAATAAAAAGAGAAATGAAAAACCTAATACAACTCTCTTGACAGTCAATTTGAAAAGCAAAAATATAAGTATGAACACATGAAATCTGAACAACATGGAAAAACAGCTTCATCTGATTCATATGTATATTGTACTAGACCTCAAAATGACAGATAAAGCATCATTTTTAGGTGTACATAAAGCCTTTATCAGAATTGACCATTTACTGGCCTTGAAGTAGCCTCTCAAAATTCAAAGAATTAAAATAATTCTGAATATGTTAGCTGACCAAAATGTGATCAACCTAGAAATCAATTACCTAAAATATAAAGAAAAAATCCTTATGTCTGGATATTAAGCAACACATTTCTAAATAACCCACAGGTTGCTGAAGAAATTTTAATGAAAATTATAAAGTATTTAAACTAACCAGTAATGGAAATACTACTATAGCTTCAATTACAGTAAAATTTACAGCTTAAATAAATATATCGGAAAACAAGGGTGAAATTTAATTATGTGAATGCATCCAAAAATGTAAAAAAACCTGTGAATTAGCTGTGCACCATGGCTCATGCCTATAATCCTAGCACTCTTGGAGTTTGAGGCAGGTGAATTACTTGAGCTCAGGTAATTGAGCTCAGGGTCAGCCTGAGCAAGAGCAAGAACCTGCCTCTATAAAAACAAACAAACAAACAAACAAACAAAACAAAACAAATAGAAAACCAGCAGGGCACAGTGGCCAGTACCTCTAGTTCCAGCTGCTCAGGAGGCTGAGACAAGAGGTTGCTCAAATCCAAGAGTTTGAGGTTGCTATGAGCTATGATGTTACAGCACTCTATCCAGGGGGACAAAGTGAGACTCTGTCTCAAAAACAAATAAACTAACTAAAAACCAGTGAATTAAACCTGAAGAAATTATAATGAAAGAAATAATGATAGCAAAAATAATGAAACAGAAAATCAACGGATAATATAGAAAATCAACAAACCCCAAAAGTGAATAAAGTTAGTAAACACCTCCAAGACTGACAAAGGAAAGGAAAGGAACAAATTACCAAGTGAAATGAAAAAGAGGACAGACATCACATCACTACTGATCCCAGAAATGACAAAAAGACACTAAGGAGATAATGGAAATACTTTACGTGTACGATTTCCATAACTTAAAATAAATGGACAAAATGAAAGTAAAAAACAACTAATAAAACTAAAATAAATAGAAAATCTGAATAGTTTTAATTTCAGAAGCAACTGAATCTCTAATTGAAACTTTCCCAGAAAGACATCTCCATGTCCAGATGGCTTAAGCAATAAACACTTCAAAACACTGAAGAATGAATTAATACCAATCTCAGTGAAAATCTTTCAGACAACAGAGAAAGAGAAAACACTTCAAAACCTGTTCTATGAAGCCACATAACACACACCTGTCACTACTAGGAAAGAAAATTATACATCAGACCTCTTATGAGCATATATACCAAAATCCTAAACAGAGTAATAGCAAAATGAAACAAGCAATATGTAAAAAGGACAGTTCATTATGACCAAGTGTGATTTATTCTAGAAATGCAATCAATATGATTAATAGACAGAGAAAAAGAATTCAATAGAATTCTATGAATACTATTTATTTCTCAAAAATATTTATAGAAGAAATTGCCATAATTTGATAAGGATTTAAAACAAACAAGGCCACAAATTCTGAGACTCCACCCATAAGAAGAGAATTTTAATACCTTTCTACTTGAAACTGAGTAGTTTGACCAATGTAGTTTGAAAGAAGTAACAATATGTGTTTTCAAGGCTAAATCAGGAAAATCCATGTTGTTTCCACCTTGATTGCTATAGACCAGGCATCCTCAAACTATGGCCCACAGGCCACATGCGGCCTGCCTAGGACATTTATCTGGCCTGCAGGGTGTTTTTGCCGGTGCTGCCTGTCCTGCTTAGCAGCCAACTTGTTCTGGGTCCCACAGTCCAGCCCTACAACAGTCTGAGGGACAGTGAACTGGCCCTCTGTTTAAAAAGTTTGAGGACCCCTGCATAGATAATCTCTTGGTATCCTGAGTGGCCATGTAACAAATATGACTACCTTAAAGAAAGCATGCTAGCAGCAATTCTAAGCACATTAACTGTGTGTAGGTATTGCATTCATGAAGCACAGCTGATTCCAGACACTAAACATCTGGGTGAAGAAGTATCTAGATGATTGTATCACCCAGTCATTTAAGTCACCCTTAGTTGTTTGCTACTTCCCAATTGGGACCTCAAGTATCACAGAGAAAAATAAAAGTCCTTTCTTTGTCCCTTCCTAAATTCCAGATTTAAGGAATCTTGAACAGAATAAAATGCTATGGTTTTCTACCATTCTGAGTAATGTGTTTTCTCATCAAGAGGTAACTACAACAAGTTTCTATAAAAATGTATAGAAAACATCATCAGGCATATTGTTGAAAACTTCCCTGTGAAATTATGCCTTTTATTAGCATTTTAGTCAACACTGATTATGAACCAGGACTTTTTAACAGAAGAGGGTCCCACAAACTTCTAGGATGGAAATAAAATTGTACAGGACAGGAAAAATAAAGGTAATGAAAAGGCAAGTCCAAATAAAAGTGGTAGGACAGAACCAAAAAACCCCCTATCTAAACATGTGACTTTTAGTGGGGCAGAGGCAAGATGGCAGACTAGAGCCAGCTTTGCACAGAGGCTGCTGTCCATAAGGAGAGTTAAAGGACAGAAGTTTAGTAAGATGATGGTCTGGAGCTAAGCCAAAAGAGAAGGTTGAAGAACGCACATCAACCCTGTTGAGGTGAGCTGTGACCCCAAGGAAATGAACATTAGGTACAAAATCCATTCCCAAGTGGATGGGAGTCCCCTCCCCGCCGGGAACAGCTTGCAGTATACTCTATACAAACAAGCGAGAAGAGTTCAGATCTCTTTCTATTTTATCCCACAGGAGAGATCCTCTAAAAACCAGAATTCCTTCCCCAGAGAGGACCTACTAGTATGCCATGGCACTCTTCTGCCAGGCATAAAACTGTATATATTCTCTACCTGCAATTCTGAACTCCCAGAACTCCCCTCCATTCTCACATCAAGGTCTGGAAGCCTGTCTCCCATGGAGTCCAGATTCTTGGGCATTTTCTCAAGAGGTGTGGACAAGGGATGGGCTATTGCAGGTCTATGCTGATTCTGTGGCACAGGTGTAAAGAAAAGACAGTGGACTAAGATGGAGAACAAGTAGTGGTGCCCTGTGGCACAGAGTTAATCCCTACTCTAGGAGCCCCCAACCTAACTTCACCTTATCTGCTCATCTAGCCAAACAGTGTAAAATAATCATGGGGCAGAATCAGCGGAAAAACTCCAGCAACATGAATAATCAGAGTAGATCAACTCCCCCAAGGAACCACATGGTAGACACACCAGAAGATCCCATTCATAAACAAATGGCTGAGATGTCAGAAATCGAATTCAGAATTTGGATTGCAAATAAGATTAATAGAATGGAGATAAAGTTGAAATTGGAAATTCAAGGAGCATTTTAAAAGCTGTCTCAAGAACACAATGAATTCAAAGACAAAATTACCAAAGATTTTGACACAGTGAGACTTTTCAGCCTTCCAAGATCTGACAAATAAAGTAGAATCCTTCAGTAACAGAATGGAGCATGTAGGAGAAAGGACTTCTGACATTGAAGACAAAGCTTTTGAACGTTTTCAAACACTCAAAAAGCAAGAGAAGTGGAGAACAAAAACAGATCCTTCTCTCAGAGAGCTCCGACATAATTAGAAGAAAATTCATATTTGCCTCATGGGAATTCCTGAAGGTGAATAGGTGCCTTGAAAGGCCCTGATGCTCTAGTCCAGGGGTCCTCAAACTACAGCCCACGGGCCACATGAAGCCCACTTAGGACATTTATCCAGCCCGCCGGATGTTTTTGCCACGGCTGCCTGACCTGCTTAGCAGCCGACTCGTCCCAGGGCACACAGTCTGGCCCTCCAACGGTCTGAGGGACAATGAACTGGCCCCCTGTTTAAAAAGTTTGACCCCTGCTAGACCCCTGCTCTAGTCCATAAGATAATCAAAGAGAACTTCCCAGACATGCCAAGAGATTCTGATATTCAGATAGCAGACAGTTTCAGAATCTCAGCATGACTCCACCCACATAAGGCATCTCCCAGACACATTATAATTAACTTTGCCAAAATTAATATGAAGGAGAAAATTCTGCAAGCAGCCAGATGTAAGAAAACCATAACCTACAAGGGGAAGAATATTAGAATGACTGCAGATCTCTCTGATGAAACCTTTTGAGCTAGAAGAGGGTGGTCACTGACTTTTAATCCCCAAAAACAAAATAATTAGCAACCCAGGATCCTGTGTCTAGCTAAACTGAGTTTCATTTACGATGGAGAAATTAAATACTTTAATGACATTGACATGTTGAAGAAATTTGCCATAACTAAACCAGCTCTCCAGGAAATTCTCAGACCTGTCCTCCATAATGACCAGTGCAATCCTCTACTATCAAAGTAAACTCACTCATAAATTTTTGATCAAACTCCAAATTCCACAGTGGTAAAAGGATTAAAAATGTCTACTGGACTTTCGAAAAACTCGATACTCAAAATTATACCAGGCTTATCAATATTCTCAACTAATGTGAATGTTAAAATTGTCCACTAAAGAGGCACAGGGTGGCTGATTTGATATAAAAACTCAGGCCAGATATCTGCTGCATACAAGAATCTCATCTTACCTTAAAAGATAACTATAGACTCAGGGTGAAGGGACAGTCATCTATATTTCAGGCAAATGCAAATCAGAAAAAAGCATGTGTTGCAATTTTATTCGCAGATACAATAGGCTTTAAACCAATAAAAGTAGGGAAAGATAAGGATGGTCACTTCATATTTGTTAAGGGCAACACTCAAATGATGAGATTTCAATTATTAACGTTTATGCGCCCAACCAGAATGCGCCTCAATTTATAAGAGAGATTCTAACAGACACAAGCAACTTGATTTCCTCCAGCACCATATAGTTGGGAGATTTTAACACTCCATTGGTAGTGTTAGATAGATACTCCATAAGAACCTCAGCAAAGAAATTTTAGACTTAAACTTAACCATTCAACAATTAGACATCTACAGAACATTTCATCCTAATAAAATTGAATACACACTCTTCTCATCAGCCCAAGGAACATCCTCCAAAATTGATCACATCTTAGGTCACAAGTCTAACCTCAGCAAATTTAAAAGAATAGAAATTATTCCTTGAATCTTCTTGAAACCATCATGGAATAAAAGTTGAAATCAGTAACAATAGGAATCTATATACTCATACAAAAACATGGAAACTAAATAACCTTATGCTGAATGATAGCTGGGTCACAGATGAGATTAAGAAGGAAATTACAAAATATTTGGAACAAAATGATAATGAAGACATGAATTACCAGAAACTCTGGGATACCATAAAGGCAGTCCTAAGAGGGAAATTTATAGCACTTCAAGCCATAGTTAACAACTTAATGGGACATCTCAAGCAACTGGAAAAGAAGAACACTCTAATCCCAAACTCAGCAGAAGAAAAGAAATAACCCAAATTAGAGCAGAATTAAATAAAATTGAAAACAAAAGGATTATACAACAGATCAATAAATCATAAAGTTGTTTTTTGTAAAGGTCAATAAAATAGATAAACCTTTGGCTAACCTAACCAGGAATAAGAGTAAAATCTCTAATTTCATCAATCAGAAATGACGAAGACAAAATAACAGACTCCTCAGAAATTCAAAAAATCCTTAATGAAAGTTACAAGAAACTCTATTCTCAGAAATACAAAAATTTGAAGGAAACAGACCAATACATGGAAGCACGCCACCTTCCTACACTTAGCCAAAGTGATGTCAAAATGTTGAACAGGCATATATCAAGTTCTGAAATAGCATCAACTATACAAAATCTCCCTAAAAAGAAAAGCCTGGGACCAGATGGCTTCATATCAGAATTCTATCAAACCCTGAAAGAGGACCTAGTATCTATATTACTTAATCTTTTCCAAAATATAGAAAAAGAAGGAATACTATCCAGCACATTCTATGAAGCAAACATCCCCTTGATCTCCAAACCAGAAAAAGACCCAACAAGAAAAGAAAATTATAGACCAATATCTCTAATGCAAAATATGCATCTCTGATGCAAAAATATTCAACACAATCCTAGCAAACAGAATCCAGCAACACATCAAACAAATTATACACCATGACCAAGAGGGTTTTATCCCAGGGTCTCAAGGGTGGTTCAATATATATAAATCTATAAATATAATTCATCACATAAACAAATTAAAAAACAAAGAACATATGATTTTTGCAACTGATGTAGAAAAAGCTTTTGATAATATCCAGCATCGTTTCATGATTCAATTTTCACTTAAGAAAATTGGTATAGAGGGACATTTCTTAAACTGACAGAGGCTATCTATAGCAAACCCACAGCCAATATTGTATTGAATGGAGTTAAATTGAAAACCTTTCCACTCAGATCAGGAACCAGGCAAGACTGCTCAT
This sequence comes from Otolemur garnettii, assembly GCF_000181295.1. Lineage (NCBI taxonomy): Eukaryota > Metazoa > Chordata > Mammalia > Primates > Galagidae > Otolemur > Otolemur garnettii. Next base: position 2,585,657 of record NW_003852445.1, read on the forward strand.
TGTCTCCACTGCTTTTTAACATTGTAATGGAAGTTGTAACCATCACAATTAGGGAAGAAAAGTCTATCAAGGGTATCCATATAGGGTCAGAGGAGTTCAAACTTTTAATTTTCACAGATGATATAACTGTATATCTGGAAAACACCAGGGATTCTACTACAAAAACTCTTAGAAGTGATCAAGGAATACAGCAGCGTCTCAAGTTACAAAATCAACAGTCATAAATAGGTAGCCTTTATATATACCAATAATAGTCAAGCTGAAAAAATAGTCAAGGACTCTATTCTGTTCATAGTAGTGCCAAAGATGAAATGTTTGGGAGTTTACCTAACAAAGGACGCGAAAGATCTCTATAAAGAGAACTATGGAACTCTAATAAAAGAAATAGCTGAAGATGTTAACAAATGGAAAAACATACCATGCTCATAGCTGGGAAGAATCAACATTGTTAAAATGTCTGTATTACCCAAAGCAATATACAATTTTAATGCAATTCCTATTAAAGCTCCACTGTCATACTTTAAAGATCTCGAAAAATAATACTTTGTTTTACATGGAATCAGAAAAAACCTCAAATAGCCAAGACATTACTCAGAAATAAAAACAAAGCAAGAGGAATCACGCTACCAGACTTCAGATTATACTATAAATTGATAGTGATCAAAATTGCATGGTACTGGCACAAAAACAGTGAGGTAGATGTATGGAACAGAATAGAGAACCAAGAGATGAACCCAGCTACTTATGATTATTTGATCTTTGATAAACCAATTAAAAACATTGCATGGGGAAAAGATTCCCTATTTAACAAATGGTGCTGGGTGAACTGGCTGGCAACCTGTAGAAGACTGAAACTAGACCCACACCTTTCACCATTAACTAAGAAAAACTCTCACTGGATTAAAGATTTAAACTTAAGACATGAAACTATAAAAATACTAGAAGAAAGTGCAGGGAAAACACTTAAAGAAATGGACCTGGGCAAATATTTTATGAGGAAGACCAACCCCCTCACCCCCCCGGCAATTGAAGGAATATGAAAAATACATTACTGGAATCTGATCAAACTAAAAGGCTTCTGCACAGCCAAGCACACAGTAAGTAAAGGAAGCAGACAGGTCTCAGAATGGGAGAAAATATTTGGAGGTTCTGTCTCTGACAAAGGTTTAATGACCAGAATCCACAGAGAACTCAAATGTATTAGCAAGAAAAGAACAAGTGATCCCATTTCAGGGTGGGCAAGGGACTTGAAGAGAAATTTCTCTGAAGAAGACAGGCGCATGGCCTACAGACATATAAAAAATGCTCACCATCCTTAATCATCAGAGAAATGCAAATCAAAACCACTTTGAGATACCATCTAACTCCAGGAAGATAAGCCCACTTCACAAAATTCCCAAACCAGAGATGTTATTGTGGATATGGAGAAAAGGGAACATTTCTACACTGCTGGTGGGAATGCAAATATGTTCCTTTTAAAAAGATGTTTGGAGATCACTTAGGGATCTAAAAATAGACCTGCCATTTGATCCTTCAATTCCTTTACTAGGTATATATCCAGAAGACCAAAAATCACTTTATAACAAAGATATTTGCACCAGAATGTGTATTGCACCCAATTCATAATTGCTAAGTCATGGAAGAAGCCCAAGTACCCATTGACCCATGATTGGATTAATAAATTGTGGCATACATTCACCACAGAATATTATGCAGTCTTTAAAAAGACGGAGACTTTACCTCCTTCATGGATGGAGTTGGAACATACTCTTCTTAGCAAAGTATCTCGATAATGGAGGAAAAAGTATCCAATGTACTCAGCCTTACTATGAAACCAATTTGTAGTTTTTATATGAAAGCTGTAACCCAACTATAGCCCAAGAAGAGGGGTGGGAGGAGAGGGAAGGGAGGATGGGTGGAGAGAGGGTAATTGGTGGGAACACACCTACGGTGCCTTTTACAAGGGTACATGTAAAATTTACTAAGTGTAGAGTATAAATGTCTTAACACAGTAACTAAGAAAATGTGATGAAGGCTGTATTAACCAGTTTGATGAAAATATTTCAAATGGTATATAATACCATAATACCAGCACATTGCATCCCATGACTGCATTAATGTACACAGCTATGATTTAATAAAAAAATGTGACTTTTAAAACTCTTTATTTTATTTTATTTTTGAGACATAGCCTCAAGCTATCCCCCTGGGTAGAGTGCTGTGGCATCACAGATCATAGCAACCTCCAACTCCTGGCCTCAAGCAAGTCTCCGGCCTCTGCCTCCCAAGTAGCTGGGATCACAGGCACCAACCACAACGCCCAGCTATTTTTTTGGTTGCAGCCATCATTGTTGTTTGGCGGGCCCAGGCTGGATTCGAACCCGCCACCTTTGGTCTATGTGGCTGGTGCCTTAGCCACTTGAGCCACAGGTGCCAAGCCAACTTTTAAAACTCTTAAAAGAAAACAGAAGTAAACTTTATGACATTGAGTTAGGTAATGATTTCTTAGATATAACATAAAAACATGTAAGCAAAAAAAAAAAAGATAGATTACATCAAAATTAAAAACTTTTGTATTTCAAAGGATACCATGCAGAAGTGAAGAGAAAACCCACAGAATAGGAGACAATATTCTGATAAAGGATTTATATCCAGAATATATATTTAAAAAAACCCTACAACTCATTACAAAATGGACAAAGGATCGGAACTTACATTTCTCTAAGGAAGATATACAAATGGCTAAAAGATGTATGAGAAGATGCTTGACATTACCAGTCACTAGAGAAATACAAAATAAAACCGCAATGAGATACAACTTTGTACTATAGCTCTAGTAAGAAAGACAGAAAATTACAAGTGCTGACAAAGATGTAGAAAAACTGGAACTCTCACTCATTCACAATGGTAAGTGGCAATTCCTCAAAATGTTATATGACATAACAATTCCACTCCAGTGTATACCCAAGAGAAGTGAAACATATATACCAAGAAAAACTATATAAGAAAGCATCATTCACAGTAAACAAAAAATGGAGAAAAGCCAAACGTCCATGGGTGATGAATGGCTAAGTATAAAACATGATGTGTTTTGTAATGGAGTATACATGGCAATAAAAATAAATCAAGCATAATCCATGCTAATGTATGAATGAACTTTTAAAACATTATTCTAAGTAAATGAAGCCAGTCACAAAAGATCATATATTGTAGGATTCCATTTATATGAAATGTCCAGAATAGGCAAAACTACAAGGATATGAAAACACAATGTCCTTATCCAGTTAGTACCAAGGTGGAACAGGGCTGGGGAGGATGGGTGGGCTGGAGGCATAAAAAGTCTTCTGAAAATGGGGAATGCTTGCAAGTGAGTATATGATTTCTTTTGGGAGGAACAAAATATTCTAAAACTAGATTGTGACAATGCTCGTACAACCTGTGAATATAATGAAAAAAATTGTACCTGTTAAATGGCCAAGTGTATAGTATGTTAATTACATCTCCATAAAACTATTAAAAATAGTGTATATGATGACTACATGCTCAGTCAATATAGATATAAAAAATCAAAAAGTGGGAAGCAAAATTCAGCAAAGAACATACAAAAAATTCTTTTTAACTATTCTCAGAAATCACATTAGTAGTGGTAGTATTAACATTATTCAAATATTGTTTCATATATTGTTAAATTTTTATTATATAGATCTCTTAGTATACTGAATGCCAATGTGAGTTCTCTGAAACAGAACAAATTATTACTATTACTTACATAGAGTATGTAAATAATACTGTGCTGACTCTTCTCTACCTTAGCTCTTACCCCAGGAGAGAGGTGATGAGAATGAGACCTTGCAAGTAATTTCATCTACCATAAATAAAACAAATCTGCATGTTGATTTGTGATAAAAGAGGCAGCTGTTCCTTCTCCCTTTCTGAGAGTTTCCTTGGAAAGGACTTGTGCCTTCACACATTGGAATGTAAATAAATCTTTCTAGGGGGTAAAAGCCAATTTTCCAGCTTTACAATCCAGGAATATCTTCAAGGTCCCAGTCTCATTCTCTTCTTTGAAATGTAAACACATACCTCCAGACAGGCAAATCTCTCTGGAGCAGTGGTTCTCAACCTTCCTAATGCGGCAGCCCTTTAATACAGTTCCTGTGGGTCGCCACCCACAGGTTGAGAACCGTTGCTCTGGAGCTTTCACTATCTATTTACTCACAAATTAAGTCCTAAAGCTTGTTTTTAGGCCCCAAGTTTCTGTAAAATTTTCTCAGAAAGCCCTAACTGGGCAGAAACATAAAAATATTTTCTCTACAACTCCACATATATCATGGGTACAAAATAAATGAGAGAGTGAGTTACATGAAAATATTGGATTGTCAAATCAGATTCAAACAAAAAGAAGATCTTACATACTCTCAACCTCTTTTGATAATTTCAAGAGCAGAAGTAATCAAACAACACAAAAAATTGGGTCGTGGTCCATAACCATCACAACAGCTCTCCAGGTCCATCCCTGCCATTTGGATATACTTTGGCCCAGATCAGAATGTAAGTCAGTTAGAAATACAGTACCATTCTCCATTTCTTTCAAATAAAAACTTTTCTCATGCATATTCACATTCATTGTGACTAGGTTAGTGATAAGACATTATTGTTCAAGAAATTCTGGATTCCATCTGGTGTGAGGACAGAACTGTATCCCAGATATCACAGTATAGGTTTAACAGCCATTGGCTTCCAGATGTCCTTAGGCAACATGCTCTCCCCGGAACATAACAATGTTTCTTCATCCTTGTAATCCTAAACAGGGTTCCATGGGAAAGAAATTCATCTGTGATACCTGTACCATTAGAGAACAATAAAAAACCATATTGTCCAAGATGTCCTACCTTAATTTATGCTTTCCATAAGTGGACATCATTAGCTTGGTTTCTGCACTCCTGACCAGAGATCTTAAAAACAGTAACTTCCATAGTAATTACAATATTCTATAGTCTTTCCTGGGTAATGGTACAATTCCTCTTCTTGACTGATACAATGTTCTACTACTGTAAATACACTATTCCTCCAGTCATTTAAAGCTTTGTTGTCCTAGGGCCATTTCCTGATGCAGCCAGTCTCCTGGAAGAGAGCTCCCTCTAGTGCCTCTATTCAGATTAGCAAGTTCTTTTCATTATGGGCCTTCTGGAACATACCAAAAATCCCTTCAGAACATCAAGCCAGCAAGGACAGTATTTATCAATGAATAATTAGCATGGTAGATTACTAAAATATGTATAATTTAGGAAAATGTTTTGCACACACAAAAATGTATGTCCATATGATTGTTATTTGGTGTGTTCTGTTTGGGTTGTCACAGGTTTTCCATAAACATACTTTACATAACTTCAGAGCAGAGTTATTAGTCTTATCTATTGATTAGATCACATCCAAATCCATCTCCTTCAGGATGGTCTTCCAATTCCCTTAAATGAATTCCATTCACATTCACATATTCTATATTCAAAGGAGATCAAGTCATGGGAAGCAACAGCAATCTGCTTTCTATTATACTTAAGTATAATACTTAAGTAAATACTTAAGTATATACTTAAGTCTTTGCAACATATTGTTTTGATTTACGCCCACAAAGAGAGGAAAAGCTCTACTGTTCAGAATCTTCCATTTATGTAATTCATTAGTAAGAGCACGTCATCAGAAAAGTGATCAGGATGGTAAACACATCTGACTCACCAACAACACAGGTTTGAACAATGTGGGTCTACTTATATGTGGATATTTTTCAAGAAATGTACTAGAAAATTTGAGGGAGATATATGAAAATTTGAAAAAACTTGCAGATAAACCCACGTAGCCCAAGAATACTTAAAAAAATGAAGAAAAGGCATGTCATGAATACATAAAATATATGTAAATACTACTCTACCATTTATCATCATAAGATCTACACAACTATATTATAAAAGTTAAAATTTATCAAAAGTAACACATATATACCAGGCCTGACATTTTAGTTTGTTAACTCATCCTAGAAAAAGTGCCATCCACATACCTCATTGCTGAGTATCACTATGGTCACCTTCGAAGTGCTCCCTTTGGGAAGCTATGCACAGATGCCAGGACCCAGTCCACCTTTCAAAGCAATTTTAGAATTCCTTTTCTGGAAAGGCCATCAGAGCTGTCGTATTACCCTTATTATGTCCTGAATATTACCAAAATGTCTTCCTTTCTATATTTTCTTTATCTTCAGATAAAGAAAAAGTCATTGGGGGCCAGAATAGGTGAGTAGGGAGGGTATACCAATACAGTTACTGTTACTGGCAAAAAAAACTCCCTCACAGACAGTGCCACGTGAGCTGGTGCAAGAGCCTTGATGCAAGAGCCGTGAGTTGTTGCTGAAAAGTTCAGGTCATTTTCATCTAACTTTTTTAGCCTTTTCAGCACTTCCAAATAGTAAACTTAGTTAACTGTTTGTCCAGTTGGTATAAATTCATAATGAATAATCTCTCTGGTATCTAAAAGGTTTGCAACATCATTCTGACTCTTGATGTGGACTGATGAAATTTTTTGGTTGTGGAGAATTGGCTGACTTCCACTGTGCACTCTGATGCTTTGTTTCAGGGCTGTATTGGTACATCCATGTTTTATCACCAGTGACAACATGGCCCAAAACTTCATCTTGCCTCTTCAAAAGGTCTTGGCAAACTTTGGCTCTCCTTTGTTTTTATTCATTGGTGAGCTCCTCTGGGACCATTTTAATACACACCTTTCTCATGCCAAGATTTTCAGTTAAGGTTTTCCTAATTGGTTCTCTATCGATGTGTACTTGGTCTGTTATGCTTCTCACAGTCAGTTGACAATTTCGATACCCATTTTGACAAATTTTGGCACTGTTTTTTCTCAGTTCTGCTTGTTAGTGGCTATCCTGACCTGTCTTCATCAATGACACTCTCTCTCCCCTCAGAAAAAGGTTTAATCGATTTGCACACTGCTGTTTTCTTCACTGCATTATCCCATCAAACTTGGACTAACATGTCATGTCTCTGATTCCATTTCCACTCTTGCCAAGTTAAACAAGAAATTTAATGTTTATTTGTTACTTTAAGCTCTGACATTCTCAGCACACAAAAACACACAATAATAATGAGTGTAATAATGAGCAAGACACCACTATACATCAAGGCAAATTCAGCTCTGAGATACTGATATACCAAGGTTAAGAAACCTTATTGAGCTCTTTGTCCAATGCTGCCAACGTAAGCACATGGTGGTGAGTCTGCGAACTTAATTGTCAGACGTCATATTTACTTTTAAACAAATGGAAAGAAGCAGAAACAAATCATAACTGCATAAAATTAATTTTAGTGCATACTTTACTACTGTAATAATTTTATAGTTCTCTCCTGTTGGTTTGTGGTGAGCTCAAGTGTTGCTAGTATCTGTTCAGAATGCCATGTGAAGCTAATTGTGTGACACTAATCATCCCTGCTTGAGCAGTTTGTATCTCCAGTGCCACTGCATATCATGGTAAAAAAATTATCCTTAATGGATCTTGTGTATTAATAGTGTTTAGTGCAATGCTGCAAACCTTGAATAACACCAGGGGACTCATACAAAGTATCACTACAGATGCTAGAAGTGCTCCCAAGAAACAGAGAAAAGTCATGATATAATAAGAAAAAGTTGAATTGCTTTATATACACCATGGCTTGAGGTCTGCAGCTGAGGATGCCTGCCATTTCAGACAAATCATTTGTCTTGTAAACTGACCACGTAAACTTAGGCTACAGATAAATACAGTACAGTACCATAAAAGTATTTTCTCTTCTTTATGATTTTCTTAAAACATTTTTTCTCCATCTTACTTTTTTATAAGACTACAGTGTATAATATATAACTTAATATATTATATATTATATAACTTAATAATATATTACATATAAATTACATTAAATATATTACATATAAATATAGTGTAATATAATATATTACATATAAATTATATTAACTATATTACATATAAATACAGTGTATAATATATAACTTAATATATTATATAATAATATATAACTTAGTAATATATAATATATTACATATAAATTTATATGTAATAACATATAAAATGTGTTAATTGGCTATTTATGTTATTAGTCAACAGCAGTCTATTAGTAAAGTTATGGGGTAGTCAAAAGTTATAATCAGGTTTTTAGTTGTGCAGGGGAGTGTTGCCCCTCATTGTTTAAAGGATAACTATATAGCTTATATACCAAGACACAAAAGGTAACTCTAGCAAACTATCCCTATATTGAGTTATCAAGTGATCCTGTGTCACTCTGTTGTTCCAAATTATACTGATGGGATCACTACATGAGCCTGTATATCATCAATTTTTCAGATCCAGAAAAATTATCTTACCTCATCATCAGATAAGGCTGGCATCAAATCTAAGAGAATTACCTAAGAGTATTGTACTCTAGCTCTGAAATGCTGGCTTAGAGGTCACACAATTGCATCCCTCCAAACTGTAATTCACTTATAAGTGGCTTTCGATGTCCTATTATTCCCCTCATTTCTTTTAATTCACACCCTTTTCCTTATGTGTGGGTTTTCTTGCTGAATAGATATATTTTAAACCCATGGGACCAATAAAAACAACAGCCCTGTTGACACTTTTCCCTGGCAGATACAATAGGATCAGACAGATCAAGAATCACAGGACACTTGGCTCTGTGTTTATAGACAGTCCTTAATTTGTCCATACAGTGTGAAGTTATATATACTCCTAAAGGCCTCTAAGTACACATTCTGTCCAATTGAATGGTATTACTATTTTATCTTGTGCAATGATAATACTTTACTTTGGTATACGCAACTTTAAACTCAGGGACTACCAGAACAGGAAAAAAAAAAGGATTTTGCAAAATGGGAAGGATCTACACTTGTGTATTTGCCTCCTCCCTGATCACTTCATTACTGCCTCTCAATTCTTGTAAGAAGCCTTACAAGTAGAGTCCTGGCATTACTTCCTTTCACAATGAATGTTGGTACAAAATCACTTAATTGGTTAAGCTAACCCTTAAATCTATATATTTTTTCCAGTGATCAATTTAGTTACTTTGCAAACAAGTATCCTTCAAGAAGTAAAAGATTTATTAGTGACAGGTAAAAGTGTTCTCACGCTTTCTTTGAACGGGCCCCCCTTAGCAACAAAATATATACTGCTAAAAGGCAGTGCAAAGATAAGAACTTTTCCTCTCTAGTAAATGCTGTTAATAATTTTTTGTTTATGTGTTTTTGGCATAAGGTCTCCAGTTAGTATATTTATAAAAAGATTATATAAATGGTTCTTTCTTTCCAGGGAGCATACCCTACTTACTGGAAAGAATGGACTATAGAACTGCTATTTGGTCTTTTTGTTCCCAGAAATCATGGTATTTTCTAATAAGATCTTCTGTGTCCTTAAGAACCAAGACTTTCCATTGTAGGAGAAAGAAGGCAGAGATGGAATATAAAATTATTATCATCTTTACATAATCCTGAATTTGATTTTAAAGTACCATGAAATCATAAGCTATTAGATATACATACATAAATCTAAATACATATCATTTCAAATTAAGAAGAAAACAGGGCTTCTTAAAGGAAAGGATGTTCTAGGTCTAAAAAAGAAAATATGCAAGATGACCCCGTATATTCGCAGTAGCATTTTTATTTATAATAGTGCTAAAACATGAAATAATCTATATGTAACCAATGAAGAAATGAATAATTAAATTGTGGCACATTCCTACAACAGAACACTGCACTACCATGAAAATGTATACACTATTACTTCATTTAATGATATGGGCAAATCTCATAAATGTAATATTGAACCAAAGAAACCAGACACTATAGAGAATATACCATATGATCCCATTTGTATAAAATTCAAAAACAGAAAAAAAAGTGATCTATGGTTTTAGGTATCAGGAGAGCTGTTACCTTTAGGAGGTAAGTAATGACTAGGAGGATGTCAGCAATGCTTTGTATCTTGATTTGAGTGTTGATTACAGAGGTATGTTCACTTTGAGAAAATTCATCAAGTTATATATTTAGGATTTTGAAACTTTTTATTATCTATATTATTATCTAATAAAAGGTTTCTTAAAATAAAATGTGAGGTAAAAGATCTCCAAGATATAATGTTGAATACAAGAGGCAAGTTGTAGATCAATATAGAGTAAGATACAATTTACATAATAATAAAAACCCATAACATAATCGTATTACTTCTATAAGTACGTATATATATACAAAAACATCCTCTTGAAAGATGATGAGTAAAGACTTACATGCCTATACTGGGAAAGGAAGTGGATGGCAGGAGCACACAGAATATTTTCATTACCTATAAAAATTTAATACTATATAATAACATTTTCATATAACACTCATAAAATCAAAAACAAATATTTCTAAAAGGCCAGATTGCTCTTAAGTCCAATGAGCAAATGGACTTTTTTACATTTAAATAAATGTAAAAACCAGTAGAAAGTCCCTGAAATACTAAGTTGTTAACATGAAAATTTTATGAGTTTAGTGATGCCTGCAAGACATCAAGATTACAAAATTATCAAAAATATATTCGTATACATTCATGTAGAGCTGACCCTTTTCTATTATAAAACCATTCCATAGAAAAATGAATCCTAAAATTTTACCAACTCCTCTCCCCCATAGAAAAGTCCTATTGTCCTATTTTTTGCTTAAATCTTTTCCTGATAATTTTAAATCGGAGGAAAAAGAACTTGGAAACCTATATTTCCAAGTAATGAGTAGAAAGCATGTGCTGCAAATGTTATTGAGATCTGAGGACAAATTAGCTCAGTTTTATACTCTACCCAAAGGTTTCTTACAGCAAATTCCCCATCTCTAACCTCTATAGAGAGGCATACACATAAATGTTAAGGCATACAATTTCAGTGGTATACTATTAGAAAGATGGCAATGAGGTCTAATTTTACGGTTCTGTCTTTCCAATAAAGTGGGTCTTTCTGGGTCCTAATCCAGTTTTTTATCTGATAGTAAAAGGGATAGTATGTGTACCTTCTGGTGAGTTGTCATGCGAACTTCATTTCAGAACTATGTAATCTTAGAAAATCCCAAAGAGAGTGAGAGAGAGTGAAAGCAAGAAAGCATCCTCTGCCTCGATTCACATAGAAACTCACATGACAAATATTTCCATAATGAGAACTCTCATCTGAAAGCTGCTTAGCAATCTTTTCTCAGACACGAGAGCATAATGGCCATCTCAATTTTTCTCATTTTAACAGCTAAAGAGATCAACTGTAGGTTTTCCAAATAAAACTTTCAACTAAAGACAACACCTCTAATTCAACAGGAACAATATAGCTTAGTATTTTTTATACCCAAGGAGAAAGGTATAAATCTACATTCTTTCCTTTTTCTTTTAATGCTGCTTGTTGAAATGTGCATTTATCTGTAACATCTTCCATAGCTTGAGACCTAGTTATGTCAGAGATCAGCAAGGTAAACACTCTCAAATGAGGTACATGATTTAGGCTTTGGGAACCCTGAGGCCCCAGGGCATTTTCTGTAATAGGTTCATGAACTAAATGTATTGGGCTTAAACCTTACAGTTTCTCAAAAATGAATATAATTATAAAAATTCAAAACAAACAAATGAAATGTGTTCATATGTAATATCCATATGTGAATCAGATTATCACCTGCCTACTGTGTCTAGGCTAACTGATCCAATCACATTTTCTCAAACATGATTTTCTCACCATCCCCAACTAAAACCCACTACACTATTACTTTTTGATAACACAAAATCAATTATTCTATTTTAACATTGTTCAAAATAAGTTTTAAAAAGGAAAATATAATGTTTTATGCCACATACATATTATAAGAAGGTGAAAAAAAAAAGCAAAAACAAAAAAACCCCTTTATATTTCCTGTTTCTTAGAAATCTGAATTCCCAATCCTATGAAAATAGTTCTAATTGAAGAACCATTAATACGTAATATAATATCGGTTTAGAACCATATACTCCGAAAAAAATCTCACTATTAATCACTTTGGCAAATGGTCAAAAGCCCACTCAATTTCTTCAGCTGTGACTCCACATTTTTATATACTTAATCATTCTTCCTTTTGCACTGTAACTGTTTATCTATGTAGTAACAGACATCCTTTAAAAGTCTGACTACATACCCAAAGCTGCTACTTTGATAATAATCGCTTGAATGTTAGATGATATCATCTCTTGCAGTAAATCTTCCTGGTTTCTCTGCCAAAGGTAAGCTAAAGGCTGGAGATTAAGCCTTTTACACCTACAAAAAGAAAAAGAAAAAAATCAGATGACACCATAATGTCCCATAGTTGGATCCATAGCAATTAGTTTGATTTTAAACATAATGCTTCTTTCAAGGAATTTAGCAATTAAAATGTTTTAAAAAACATGTTTTGCATAATGAAGTTTATACATATACAACATAAACATATTTAACATCCATGGGCTAAGTTAAACTGATAAAAAATTAATTCTCCCAGCATACTAGAAATACTAATTTTAGCAAGTCTCTAAGTTTAGAAATCTATGTAAAGAGCTTACGAATGTCAACAGATGATAGTCTCATCTTTAAATTTCTGTGAGTATAAAAATTATGAAGCATATGCAAACAATTTACCCTAACAAAATAATTACACTCATGATTAAACTTACAATATCTATGGCAATATGAACTAACATGAACTGCTCTTATCTATTAACTTTGAAATTGTTTTTTATGAATTTGTCTCTGAGTCCAAAAATTACTAAGAACAAAGCATACAATTTACTGAGCACCTAATATGCTGCAGGCATTGTACTAGATACTTTCACATGATTGGTGCAATAGAAAGAAAATGAGTTTTGGAGTCAAGACAAATCCAGGTTTGAAACCTCATTTTGCACTCTAGCTACGTGGCTGTCCCAGGTTAAGCAAGTTTTAAGAGTCTAAGTCCATGTTCTTAATTCCCTAGTTCATAAATATGGGCAAAAATACTTCCTTTCAAAGTTTTTAAGAAGATTAAAAGATTAGAAAGTGAAGCCATCCTTTACTCTTCTTTTCTTCCAATCTACCACAATGCAGAATTGTGATCCTTCCTCACCAATACCACTGTTAACACCTTGGTCTGAGCCACTGCTATCTCTCATGTCAACATCCTAATTACTTTCCTGGTTTCCACCCTCTTTTAAAAAATCCATTTTCAATGCAACAGACAGTGTGATTCTTTTTCATTAAGGGATTCCTCTGCTCAAAGCACTGCAGTGGCTCCTCATCACTTCAGGTAAAAATCTTTGCAATAGACCCATAAAAATATCACCCTGATTACTTCTCAGGTCTTATCTCCCCCTTACTCTATCCACCACTTGCCTACATAATCTTGCCTACTACACTAGCTGTGTTCCCTATTTTTCTCACTTACAACATGCCTTTGCGTGATCACCACTTTCTCAATTAAAAGTAATGTAACTAAAGAATGTAGGCCGGCGCCTGTGGCTCAAAGGAGTAGGGCGCCGACCCCATATACCAGAGGTGGGGGGTACAAACCCAGCCCTGGCCAAAAACTGCTAAAAAAAAGAAAAAGAATGTAAAAAAATACCTGGACAAATAAGTATTCAATAAATGGCAGTCAAAGTTAAGGGACATGCTCAAATCACAGAGCAAGTGGTTGAGATAAGATGTCAAACAAGAATATAGTTCTAAAAGCCATCATACTGGTTGTAAAGTTGCCTGGCTGACCACTCACACCTACACCCATTTCTCTGTCTCTCTAAAAGAATCCCAATACTTATTAAATGTACTCTATGTCTGGTCATTTACCTGCATGTGACTTTCAAAAGACATCTCTACTTTTTTCTTGTACATATACAGTATCAAAGAAATGAAAACCGTTTTTACTGTGCAGACTCTTTTATATAATTTTCCTTCTTAAAATGTGTCAAGAGCATTAAGGCAATGGTCAGGCATACAATAACGACACAAATAATAAAATTCAAACAGCCCATGTAACACAAACACTACAGTTCTTGCTTTTGCTGTCCTCTCTCCAATGTTTAACACTTACTAATCAAAGTATCCTCTCTAACTTTCCTAGTTAAGATTTCTTTTTTATGGAAAACAATTTATTTCCTCCTGTCCTTATTATAAAATTCTTGACTGCCACTTTAAAATTCATAATCTTTCGACTATTTTTAGATGTAAGTCAAACTTCTTAATCACTGATGCATTTGACCTTCTAGTATCTATTAAAAAATTATTGCAGATATGCTCTGTGACATAAAATCTGGTCATCTTAAACCATATGTTGAAGTATATCTAAGATGGTGTTTTGAGAAAGTCTTCCTTCTACCCAATGTATGCCATGGGTCCTTTGTCCATGTACAAACAGGGTGTTCATAAAGTTCATGTGCAATTTAAAATAATTGGTTAAATATAATATATATAACATCTTATATAATAAAGTGGTCCCTAATGAGGAAGACACTTACATTTGGCTTTTTACCATTCATAAATAGATGGTAGCCCTATCTCCAGTATGGCTACTCATTAACCTACTTGGTTTTAACTTATTAAAAAAACACTAATCTGGAAATTAAATAATTTGACCTACCTAAAATTTTATGACAATAATATTTCTCATGTATGCCTTTAGAGTTATGTGATCCATCTTCACTTACAGATCAAAAGTGAACAAGTAAAATGTAAGGAAAATTTGCTCAAAATATACATACTTGACCTCTTCCTTATTTCCACCACCATCATACATTGTCTAGAAATTCTCAGCTCTAAAATGTGAAATTATCATATTTCTCTTCACTTATATGCTTTGCTGTGCTTTCCCTTCATGCACTTTCAAAATTCTATAAGTGCCTTAAATCCACCAAGGATTAGAGAGAAAATAAATAAAATAAAACTTAAGTTTTCAAGTCTATTAATATGTAGGTTCTTAATGAGATAGACAGCATAAATGCTTCTTTATCAAGAATATAAAACTATTACATAAATACAACCATCATATCTTATTTCCATTTATCATTTTGAGTGGGAAAATCACTTAATTTCTGATTAAGTTGTGTTTAAGAAAAATACCAGAATCCATATTTTCTTTTTTGCAAATATAATTATGCCTAAAAATCTCTACACATTATAGTATTTATCCAAGTAAAAATGAAAAATGAATTCATTCAGATGTTGTTGCCAAGTCTACATTAAATAATTATCATTTACTCTGATGATTTTTAATAGATTAATAAAGTTGACATTTTGGCTATTTGTAGCTAGAGACTAAATGTCTTACTGGTATTACAACATCCCTATGCCGTGAATAGAAGGGAGCAACAATTTAAATATTCCTTGAAAGTTAAATGGGTTTACATAAAAATTTTTCAGTCACATGAATATTTCTGGCTAAGAACTGAATTCTATGAGCCAAAGAGAAATACATTCCTTAAGCATTTTTTAAAAAATATTATGGAATTCCTTCTAATAGGACCTGATTTTTATTACAAATGATAGTTTTTTCTTTTTCTGTCTCACTGGATAGAGTGCTGTCGCATCACAGCTCACAGCAACCTCCAACTCCTGGGCTCAAGTGAGTCTCCTGCCTCTGCCTCCCTAGTAGCTGGGACCACAGGCGTCTGCCACTACGCCCGGCTATTTTTTGGTTGCAGCCATCATTGTTATTTGGCGGGCCCAGGCTGGATTCGAACCCACCACCTTAGGTGGGTTCGCCTTAGCCACTTGAGCCACAGGTGCTGAGCCTACAAATGATAGTTAAAAGAGAGTAAAAGTATATAATAAATCAAATAAAGAATTGAAGATAACACTTCCCACTAAAATCTTTGTCTGAACTTTTATTATAAATTATTTATTTTTCCTAACAGTAAGTTAAGAGTTTTCTCATGTGAGATAAGGACAGAAAAAAGTGAAAGTGTTACTTTTATTACTTAGGTAAATATATACATTTAGTTCCATAGGGCATGTAGAATATCATACCAATTTATGATTTGGATATAACTATTTATTTTTCATGTAATCACATGCTTAAAATATATATACTTTAAAAGTTAACAAATTATTGAATGTCTCTTACACATTTTCTACTCGAATTCGCTGATAGTCAGAAAGTATAGCACCTACTGATATGCCTTCTACTTCTTCTTTCTCCTGAAAATAAAGGAAAAAATATAACTTTAAAAATAAATGTATGACTCTGTATCATGCTCTGAAAATTATAAATGAACTGTGTCTCATCCTGAAATCATCCTGAGGCATAAATACAATCCACATTCAAGAAAAAAATACATATTTAAATCATCTCAGCTGAAGGATAAAGAATTATTCTTTTACTTAAAATTTAACTGTAGACTTCTTTCCATGGGGAAAGCAAAAATTTAGGCAACACTTCCAAAATGTTTTACACTTAACACTTTTAAAGACTCACTGATAGACAATGAAAACTTTGGAAAATTTTTGATTAAGGAACAATATTCTCCTAGACTGTAACTAACAAAATTAAGCAAGGGCATAAATAAGAGAACATCATAATAATATTAGAAAACGATGATTGATGGAGGAGTATTCAGAGAGCAGAGATGGTAGAGTCATTGCCTAGATAACAGCATAACACAGTAGATAAAAAATTCTGTGTGGGAAAGAAGCAATGCATTATTATCAACATAGTCACTACTGAGAACATCCAGCAGTATATCCAGCATGATCTCCCAGGAATAAGGACTAGTCTGTCCAGCATACTCAGTAATGAGCTGGAGGAGAATGTAAATTCAAGTATGATCAAGTTTGTAGATGATACAAAGGTAGGATGGATTAAAGAGAAAAGAAAGGAAGATCAATCAAGTACATGGATGAATATGGACAACTTGGGGATTTGAAAGGACAGGTCCAAGATGAGATTTAATGTAAAGAAGTATAAGACAATACACTTAGGGAAGAATAATATACAATACAGGTATAAACTAGGGAACTGTTATCTAGGAAACAGATATGAAGAAAGTGACTAGGGGATAATTACTAATAACAAACTGAATAGAACTCTGTGAACAGGCATAAAAGAAAATCCATCCCAGTATATGGATGTACTGAAGAAACCACTTTAGAGAGATGACTTCATTATTAATACTCCAGTCTCAACCAAGCTTGGAAACCTAGAAAGAAAAATAGTGTTTCACATAAAACAAAAGTAATATTTAAAGATGTACTGAAATAACCCTGTGTACCCTAAAAGGATGCCATAATAAATAAACATAAATGTACAACAAGAATTTCTTATGTCTTTGGAGATGAAGTCAGTTTAAAATTTCCTCTCTGAAATGATAGAGAAATATCTGCCCAAAGCACCCCCAAATAAAGTAATTATTTCTATCAGATAAGGTTTCAGGAAAAGAGCAATTTCCTTTACTTTTCTATTTCAGCAGCTTTGTGAGATACATTTGCTTATAACCTTTTTCTAACCTTCCTAGCCAATTTCTTTCCATAAAAGTTATTATATTCATCAGAAGAAGTCATGGCATAGTGTGCCTCATTAAATGAAAATATATAATAGATCATGGAGTAGGGAGTAGCACTATCAAAAGATCAGATTTTTAGTTATACCCCTCCATCATACAGGTATTCATAGGAAAATATGAAGTACTGAATATTATATATGTATGGTTGTGTATGTGTTTACATGAGTGTATTTCTCTACAGACCATGGAAACAAAGATCAGAGCTACTGGTGCTTGTCTTCTTAAACTACAGCAAACTGCTGTTAAATAATGATGGGCAATTATTATCCCCTTACCATGTGCTAAATGTCCTATGGTTCTCATTTAATGTTAAACACAACCCTAAAACAACCAATTTCTTCTACATTCATTCTCTGGAATTATCTTCTACTCTCATCTGTTTTATTTTTTATTGATAACAACTAACTAATCAGCTCTAGAATCAACATCTAGCTAAATTCTGACTGTTCTACATTAAGATTAAATGTAGATCATCAGTAGCATTTATTCAATAATCATAATTACTACTACCCAGTAGACATCCAGCCTTATAGTTTACTAGGTCCGTGATTTTGAATAAGTTACTTAATTTCTCTGTGTCTCAGTTTCCTCATCTGCAAAGCGAGGATAATAACAGATCTTGTTTTCTAGGGTTACTGTGAAGACTTGAGTAAAATAACCCAGGGTAATACTAGCACCTAAGAAGCATTAAGTACGTATTTTCTTCTTTCAGTATTATAATCCTCTTTATGATTTTTCTATAAATACTTACGTTATTATTCTACTGACTACTACTTTAGTTGTCCCTCAGTATTTGCAGAAGATTTCTTCCAAGACTTCCTTTGCTACACCACAATTCAAGGATGCTCAAGTCCTTTATATAAAATGGTGTAGTATTTGTGTATATCCTCCATACACGCTCCCATGTGCTCTACATCATCTCTAGATTACTTATAATACCTAATACAATGTAAATGCCATGCAAGAGTTGTTATAGTGTATTGATTTTCTTATTTGCATTTTAATTGCATTGTTATTGTAATTCTTTTTCCTTGAGCATTTTCAATCCACATGGGTGGAATCCAGAGATGTGGAACCAACAGAATATTGAGGGGTGACTGTACTGCTACTGTTGGAGGAAGTCTAGCACATTTGCTTGACAAAGCTCTTTATTCTAGGGGTTCAGCACTCTTCTTCCTCATTTTCACTTCTCCATACTAGGCTGCCTACTAACTCCATACTATAGTTGCAACAAACTTCTCCAGCATAGTGAGCCCTAAGTAATCTGGGGATAAGTAAGATGTCTGTTGATTCCTTAATTACTCTGAACATTAACTATAAACTTTGAAAAAAAAAAGCAAAGCAGACCTTTTTATACATAAAGATCTACCATCAGATCTTTATCTATAAAAGAATCCACTCTGTTGAAAAAAATATAGCTAGATTCAGGCCATGACCTTTGACCCATTATCACTTTGGGGGAAAAGCTCAGTAAATTAATAATAGTGGGAAAATGACAGCAATGGAAGTATCATCAGAGAAAAAAACCAGAATGTCTACTAGAATAAATGATATCAATATTTATCAGCATAAAGATTTACCCAAATAACAATCTTATGCTATAATTGAAGTAAAAAGGAATATGCTACAGAAAATCATTAATGTAGACTTTAGGATCCAGAAATTTGGCCAGGTTTGAACCAACTTCCCATGATAAAATTCTGCGCCCACTAAGCAACCTTCAGACTATAATTTAGGTTGCCTTGCTGCTTTCCATCCCCAAAGGGAATGGATTTGTTAATCCATCAATACATGTTTTCTTACCTGTTTGATATAAATAGTTTACGTTGTGAATTAACAAATTTGCATTCTGGATTACATATTTAGTCTTAAATCAGTTTGATTTGTTAGCCTATAATAGACTGATAACTTATTAAGATGCTGTCAAAATCAATTGACAGCAAAATCAAATTTAACAGGTAACCACAGTGCTCACCAAAGTAATATTACCAAATTTAATTAGTCATATAGCCTTCTGAAACATAATGCCATGTCATCATTCTTTAACTGTTCCACTAAATATCAAAACATACAACCAAAAATACTTTCTATGTCCATACTGTATAGCAGTTTCATAGGACGATTATATTTTTATTGTTGAAAAGTTCAGGTACCAAAATTGAGTAATAAAGAAAGTGATAGGAGATATCAATATCTTATTATTCCAGTTAAGATGGCTTTTATCAAAATTTAACAAATGCTAGCTAGGATGCAAAGAAAAGGGGAACTCATACACATTGTTGGTGATATAATGTGAACTAGTATCAGCCATTATAGATAATATTATGGAGGTACCTCAGAAAACTACAAATAGAACAACCATATGACCTAGCAATCCCATTACTGGGCATTTATCCAAAAGAAAGGAAATCAGTATATGAGAGAGTCATCTTTAGCCCCATGTGTTCTGCAGCATTATTCAAGATAGCCAAGATATGTAATCAATGTTTGAGATGATGGATATTCTAATTACTCCGATCTGATCACTATGTTACATGTATCAAAACATCACTATGTACCCCACAAATATGTACAATTATTATATGTCAACTTTTAAACAAAAAAATTAAAAATAAATAAAGTAACATAAAAGCAAAGAGCTAGATAATGTTCCACAAGGTCAACAATGACTTCCAGGCCAATTTTCACAGACATACTTAATTTTTCCAAGAAAGAAAAGAAAGGTGGTAGGGAACAATTCAGAGTTTAGAATATGAGCTAAGACAACAAAATAAAACTTTTGGCATATGGAGGACAGTAAGCAGTGTGGAGTCAAAAGCACACATCAATAAATGGAAGGAAAAGTTGTGACCAGATTGTTCAGGCACATAACCTATATCCTGAAGGCAATTAAGAGCCCATCCCTGTAAGAGTTTTGTAAAAACCAACCTTGTAGAGATGCAATTATACAATAAATCGCACCCTTTTAAAGGGTACAATTCAATGAGTTTTGAATCAATACCAGAGAAACTGGTTTCACAATCAAGATACAAACGAATCTGATTACTCCCAAAAGATTTCTTATGTTTCTTTGCAGCCCAACTCTCCCTTCACACATGGCTTAAGATAACTATTAACCTGCTATTTGCCATTATCTATTATTATCAATTTTATTAATTGCCATATGAATAATAACGTACTTTTGTTTCTAGTTTCTTCCACTTAGCATAATGATTTTGAGATTCATCCATATTGTGTGTCTATCAATAGTTCATTCCTTTTTATTCCTTTGTATCCATATATAGAAATACCACCTTTTATTTATCCATTTACCTGTTGAAGGATATCTGGGGTGTTTCCAATTTGAGGTTCTTGTAAATAAAGCCATTGTTAACTTACCTATATGTCTTTGCATGCATATATGTTTTCATTTCTCTTGGTTATTAAATATTTTAAAAAGGGAGATATGATCATATGTATATGTAGAGGATAAACTTTGTGACAGTGTAAAAAACTAGAGAGTATACAGAGAGAAGGAGGGCCTAGCCTAAAAGTATTGAAGAATATTGATAATAGGAAAAGTTCCAAAACAATTTAGAACAAAATAATAGGAGTTGGGAACAAACTGGACAAAGACAAGAAGCATACATAAAGAGGGGAATAATGATTCTAGTTTAAGTGACTGTTAACTAAGAAAGGAAATAATTATATATTTTAAAAGAAACTACTGAGTTTATTTAGCTCTGCATAAGCTGGGTTTGCTTGCTAGAAATTTCAGACTGCCCTAGCAAAATATCACAGAAATTTATTTTCTCATAGTTATGGAGGCTAGAAGTCTATGTGCAAGGTGCCAGTGTGGTCAGAGTCTCTGGAGGGCTCTCTTCCTGCCTTGTAAATTGCCCTTCTCACTGCCTGTGAGGTTCCCATCCTCATGACCTTAATCTAAACCTAATTATCTCCCAAAGGACCCATCTCCAAATACCATAACTTTGGCGGTTAGGGTGTCAATATATGAATGGGGAGGAAGCACAATTAGATCACAGCACTAATTCAGACAGATGAGACTATTAGGTACATTAATACAACTTCGGTGCTTGAGAGAATATGGAGAACTATGTGGGTATTGTTAGCACATAATTGAAGCCATAGGGGCAAACAAGAACCTCAAGAAACAGGATACAGGGTAAGCCATGTAAGGGGAGGGAGGTGAAGAAGAATTTAGGGAAGAGATTGAAAAAGAATGGTCATAATGACAGAAGAAGCAACCCAAATAATGGTACGAATGCAAATACATAGAGAATCTGATGAAAAGGAAAGGATAAAGTAACAATATTACTAATGACATTACCAAGTAAGCAGCATGTACCAAGATCTAAACTGGGTATAATGTGCATCTTATCTAAGTTATTCCTTATAACAATTCAAAATGCTATTAAACTGACTTTATATGTGAAAAAATAAGGTAATTAATCCATTCTAGTTGGCAAAGCTGGTAATAGGAATATCCTAAATTAAGGCCTATCTGCCAACCATGCCTGTGCTCTTTCTTACATACATAGTACCAGATACTATAGAAAGTTCAACAAAATTATTGTATTTTACAATTAGGATGTTAATTATGACTATGACAGAATTACCACAGAAAAAAATAAACATTTCAACAAAAAATACACATGAGTTTGGACAATTAAGTGTTGGAACTCATTAGTCACCATATGGCCAAATGGAAATACTTCAAAAATGACAGTAGTTGGGCTGGGTGTGGTGGCTCATGCCTGTAATCCCAGCACTCTGAGAGGCCGAAGAGGGTGGACTACCTAAGCTCACAGGTTCGAGACTAGCCTGAGCCAGGGGGAGATCCCTGTCTTTAAAAAAGTAGCTGGGTGTTGAGGCAGGCATCTGTACTCCCAGTTACTTGTGAGGCTGAGGCAAGAGAATCGCTTGAGCCCAACAGTTAGAGGTTGCTGTGAGCTATGACACCATGGCATTCTATCAAGGGTTAACAAAGTGAGATTCTTGTCTCAAAAAAAAAAAAAAAAGAAATGACAGTAGTGATATACAGAAATGAGGTATATGTAGCATTTTTCTAGGATGAGTTTGCAAACTAAAGTATCAGACCCCATATAACGACAGCTCTGACAGACATCCCAGAAAAAAGAGCTCCAAAATTGCTTAGGACTAACGTCAGTGTGTAGCTTCTCAGGGAGAGTACCCAGAAGGTGATCATAGTGATATTCAGCAATGAATACTGCTGTACTGTACTCTTGCTACAGCAATGAGGTGTGCAGCACTTTTTCTAGCATGAGTTCACAAAACTTAATTGCCAGACCTCATACATTGCCAAATTCTTCAAAAAATAAATTTCAGGGCAGTGCCCGTGGCTCAAAGGAGTAGGGCACCGGCCCCATAGGAGGTGGTGGGTTCAAACCCAGCCCCAGCCCCAGCCCAAACCTGCAAAATAAATAAATAAATGAATAAATTTCAGATTCTCAGAGAAATAAATATCATTAATCAATCATATTACTAAATTCATCATAATTCAGAAAATTTAGAGAGTTTAACACATGTTAAACTACATTTTTGTCATCAAGATGACCCAAAGCTAATTAAGTAGTTGTGATCAAAGAGGAAAAAAAAAATTGAAGATAATAATGTTAGTAACAGAGAAGTTAGAGACAAAGGCTGGCACAATGCTAAACCACAGGGGCTCTCAGATGCAAGTGTATACTGTTTAGCTTAGGCCATTACCACTATAAATGATGGATGTATAAGTTCAAGTCAGGAAATAAAGTCAGCAATAGCATCACTGAGTACTAGAAACAGCAGTGCATAATGTCATTAAACATTTATATTAGTTACTGCTCTCAACAATGCCCTGAGGTAGATTATCATTATCCTCCTCATTTTGTAAATAAGAGGCATTAAGAGATTCTTACAAAGTCAGCTCCGACCAAATTAGAAAAGCAGACATTACAAGCCCATTTGTTGGTTAGATCACTTTCCCCCCAGTCTTTGTCAATGTGAAACACACCTATCTGCAAGGCTGCTGGGAAGCTACAGGCTGCTATCTGACCTATGTCAACAATTGTCACAATTGAGAGGCCATTTCCTAAAGTAAACACATACAAATTAAAAAACATACAGTTTCATTATTGCCACTATTGCCACACCTACCTCTAGGCAAGGGACACTCAGATCAAGAATTTATTTAGAAAGAGCCAATATATTAACACAATGTCTAAAAACCTTGGACTGAAAACAGATGATCAATTATGAATCTTAGAATACATTTTAAATTGTTAATGTGAAAGAAAAGTCACAGCAATCTCTTAAGTTTCTCCACTGATGCTAACAAAGATTGTATAGCAAACAGTTGATTTTTATAAAACTGGGAGTATCTGCGTGCATGTACAAACATAAATATTTATATATTTATATGTGTATAAGTATGTGTATGTATGTACATGTATAAAGAAAGCTCAGCCTTTACTCTTTTAAAGAAAGTAAGAGAAATTCTTAGTTGTGATGAGTTTTGTTTGGTTTTGTTTAGGAAAAAAAGACCAAGCCTTCTGGAAGAATACGTGCATACTGCTAAGAGTGTTGAGGACTCAGGAGAGTGGCATTGGGTGAAAATTGAGAGGACAGGTAGCAATTTCTACTTTTTGCTTTATATACCCTTATGTTTCCTAAAACTTTTTACCAAGAATACACATGTGTAGTAGGAAATTTCTAAGAATTTACATTGAAAAAGGAAAAAGGAATAGGCTTCTTTAAAGAACCATTAAGTTCTACATAGAAGGAAAGCTATATTTCTCCCCCCAAATTCCAGCATCTAAATATCCTAGATATTTAGGTAGAACACTTTTAAATGAATTCTCCATAAGTTTGCAATCCGACCAGCAGTGTAAAAGTGTCCCCTTCTCTGCACATTGATGCTAGCATCTGCAGATTTGGGACTTTGTGATGTGGGCTAATCTTTCTGGAGATAGGTGGTATCTGAGTGGTTTTGATTTACATTTCTTTGATGACGAGCATTTTTTCATACATTTGTTGGCCAATCATCTGTCATCTTACAGAATTTTCTGTTCATGTCTCTTGTCCACTTATAAATGAGGTTTTTTGGTCTTTTCTTATTGATCTATTTGAGTTCTCTGTAGATTCTAATTATCAGCCCTTCGTTGGATTCGTAACACGCAAAAATCTTCTCCTTCTAAAGGCTGTTTGCTTTAGTTGTACTCTTAGCTGTAGAGAAGGTTTCTAGCTATTAGAATGTTTATTGTAGTTCAATTCACAATTGTCAAGATGTGGAAACAGCCCAAATGCCCATAAGAAAATAAGGAGACTTTATATCTTTTATGTTTACCTAGATGGAGTTGAAACACATTCTTCTAAGTATCTCAAGAATGGAAAAAAAAATCCAATGTACTCAATACTAATATGAATTCAATATATAGAAAAGTATAAGCCCACATGAATGATAAAACACAAATATAGTCAAGCAAAGGGAAGGGGGACGGAGGGAGGAGGGAAGGGCCATTGGAGGGATGTCACCTAGTGTGCACAACGTTAAGCTTGTTCAGCATGTCCCTTGGATGAAGGGCTCAACTAACTTGCACCTCATCTTAGAACTGAAAACAATGTAACTTAAAAATACGGACCCTCATATTCATTTGAAATTCAAAAAAAATTACATAAACCAGAATATGCAGCTTCCTTCCACTCAAAAATCTTCCATTGGCTTCCCACCCTACCTAAGAGTAAAATCCAAGCTCCTCATGGATAGTATTACCATCTATTACCACACTGCTAGTTCACTCCGTTAATCCATACTAGAGTGCTTACTGCTCCTCAAATACCCACGCTTGTTTCTGTCTCAGATTCTCTGGGTTTGTCTTTTCCTGTGCCCACCTCACACATCTCTTAGAATTTATGTGGCTCATTCTCTCACTTCTTTTAGTCTCTGCTCATGTATCTCAGAAGTCTCTGAATTCTCTTTCCAATACAGTCCTTCTACCCCTTCACTGTCACTCTTTATTTCCTTGCCTTGATTTCTCCTTCTAACATGACCTAAAGTTACATCACATATTTACTTATTTACTTTTTAAATGTTTGCTTTCATCTCTTTGAGCGTAGATACTTGGTTCTGTTCTCTAGAAAAGTACTTGGACAATATTTGATAAGTATTATTAGTATTATTTTTTAAGACAGAATCCCTCACTCTCTTGTCCTGGGTAGAATGATTTGGCGTCATAGCTCATAACAACCTCAAACTCTTGGGCTCAAGCAAACTTCTTGCCTCGGCCTCCAGAGTAGCTGGGACTACAGGAGCCTGCCACAATGCCCAGTTAGCTTTTTTCTATTTTTCTAGTAGTGATCGGGCCTTGCTCTTGCTCACACTGGTCTCGAACTTCTGAGCCGAAGCAATTTACCCACCTCAGCCTCCCAAAGTGAATTACAGGCATGAGCCACCACACCCAGTAGATAAATATTAATAATTGAATAAAATTGACTGTGTATAACAATAGTATTTCTATGCTTCAGCAATCACCTGAAACAAAACTAAGGCAATAAATAAAAATAAAGGCTGGGCACAGTGGCTCACATCAGAAATCCTAGCATGCCAGGAGGCCAAGGTGGGTAGATTGCCTGAACTCAGGAGTTGGAGACCAGCCTGAGCAATAGTGAGACCTTGTCTCTACTAAAAATAGAAAAACTAGCCAGGCATGGTGGAAGACAACTGCAGTCCCAGCTACTCTTGGGGCTGAGGCAAGGGGATTGCTTGAGCTCAAGAGTTTGAGGTTGTCGTGAGCTATGATGATGCCACGGCTCTCTCTCCACCCAGAGCAACAGAGTGAGACTCTGTCTTAAAAAAACAAACAAACAAATAAATAAATAAACAAATAAAAATGCCATTTTATAACTCACATGACAAAGGGGTAGTATCTCTGATTTTCAAATCAATAAGGAACAAGTTAATACACCAATAGTAAAAATGTGAAAAAGCTATTAATAGGCACTTTTTAAAAGAATAAATAAAAATGACTAATTGTAACTTCATTAGAGAAGCAAAGGAAATACAAGCTAACTTTAGACACTTTTTGTCAAACAAATATATCTGTTACATACTGTGTATGTAAAATTTGATTAGCCTTCAAAGTTGGTGAGGGTATAGAGAACTACGCAATCTCTGATACCACTGATACAGATATTCCCAGTGCATCCTTTCTGAAAAACAGTTTTACAATGTTTCACGAACTTTTATTATGTACTCTTAGGCTTAGCAATTTCAAATTTATATCCAGAAATATAGACTATAAAAATGATTACAAATGTAATAGTTGATGTATATGAATATTCACCATATTTATATTTTGTATATAATTGAAACAAAATTAGAATAGCCAAAATTCCAAATAATAGAATTCAGAAGAAAGAAAACAAAGCATCATTAAAAACCATATTTTTAAAGGATATGTACAATAAGTAACTACTTATAAGGTTAAGTGGAAAAAATGTACAAAGTATATACTAAAATAGATTTTTTTTTTTTGAAATTTCCATGGGCATAAACAGAGGACCAGAAATAAACCAAATTGTAATAATGCTTATTTCTGTATAGCAGTATTTTAATATGCTATTTTACTTTCAACATTTTACTTTCTCAAAGGATTTTACATGTGTATTACTTTCTTAATCAGGGGAAAATTTATTATAATACATTTATGAATATAGGTATTTATCTCAGCCCATTGTGTTGGTAAACTGTCAAAGAAAATTATTCTTGTATTTATCAAACAATAATTTAAAAAATCTTACCGTGTAACAGTCCTGTAACAAGAAGGGTAAAATATATTTCAAAATGGTATAGTTGATATTCTTAAAAAATTAAAATCTAGTGGCAAGAGATACAGAGAAATAAACATGGGGGAAAAAGGTAAAATATGTGACCTATGCCTGTCTGTAAAGAGAATACTGGATCACAAGGGAGGGAATTCTTGCCTCAAGAATGACATTAGGAAATAGTTATTTTAAAAAAATTATACCCTAAATACTAAATAATCAGAAATGTTAATCCTTTGTCCTTTTAGACTATAAGAGAGTTGATGCATAATAGATAACGACTTCTACTACTGCCTTCCTACAATGTCCTTAATATACCATTTATATACAAAATCTAGCAAATATTTTTCAAAAAAATAAATCTGGCTCTAAAAAATATATAATTTATCTGCCAACAAATCTACACAATCCTAATTGTTGGTTTCCACCATTGATTGTGTGATTGAATCTTCCATATTAAGCAATTGATTAATAACAGGGTCCAAAATGCTATTAGTATAAGGTGACCAGACAGACGTTCCGCTTTTGGCGAGACAGTACTGATTTTTAACAATTTGTCCTGCATCCTGTGGTGTTTTAAAAAAGTCCCGATTTTTGGAAAGAATGCAGGCAGAAGAATGGGAAGGGAATATACGGTTTTCAGCTGCCACGTGGCTACTTTGCCAGGATATGAGTTTTATATTATTTTTGTTAATTTTATAATGTTAAATTTTAATAATAACAAATAATTGTTGAGAACTGATTATCAAGAACTGCTTATCAAAGTTTGCATTGTTGATCAGTTGTTTGACCACCATTGTTTGGACTTAATGAACAGTGGCATTTTTTTGCATTGGCAATGACGAAAACATTTTGTAACTGTCTCTCAGAAGATATACATCATACTGCGTGCTAGTGCTAGTTAAATAAGTGATGTCAACAAATCAGCTATTCAGATAATTTAGGTAAGTTATTTATTTATTTCATGAATTTAGCAGACAGTACTCGTATTATTTATATTTTACAGTGGCGGCAAAAAGTCTAGTGCTGCCTTTGAAAGTGACACTTATGACTTATGAGGTATCATTATTAAAAAAATATATTGATAAGGAAAGGTTAACTCTTGGGCATCAGCAAAAATCACAATAGAGAACAAATGGTTAGAAATATTTCATCATTTTGAAACAAACCATGTTCCATACAATAATGCACTAAAAATTGTAGGATATGCGCTGTCCTTACCAGGAACTAATGCTGCAACTGAATGTGTTTTTTCTATGGTAAATAAAATGGACATTAGAAAAATCACAAGTGTTGAGACTTTGAAAGTCTTTTATGTGTGAAATATAATTTAACAAATTCTTGTGAAAAATTTCATGACCTTTTAAACAACGACAGCAATCTACTAAAAAAAATTCACTCAAATGAGAAATATGCCAAAGAATAGAATAATACTATACATAATTTTTTTAATGTACTATTTTATATACAATAATTCTGAAACTGACACTTAGAATTTGCAAGTAATATATTTAGGCATCCAAGTAAAAATTTTGCTTTATTTGTTAAATAAATGTTTGGTTTTCTTAGCATTATCAATATAAAAAATTTCTAAAATGGGAAATGATTACCAACTGGAGTTCTCACATCAAACAGTGAGCTGATGACAAAGTATTAGGTCACTAATTTGTTAGGCATTGTTATCTCTCATTATAGGCTTTCTCAATTAAATGGGGGGATGTTGTTAAGGCTGAAAATTAAATGACAAAGAAACTATAGTAGAAGACCATAATAATTTGTCAGTTATTTCAACAGTAACAATGTATTATTTTGCTTTTGAGTCTACATCTTAGTTGCAACAGTATGAAGTCATCCTAGACCAAATTCAAATTCAACCTACACATGAAACTAAACAAAACTGTAGAACTACAGTTATTTTATTTTTCTTTCTTAGTTTCTGAAGAAATTCTTCTTGCTAAAACAAAACAAAAAATTAAGTAGCATTTTGAGGACTTTTATGAAATGCTTTAACAATAGCAACAAAATAAATAAAGGATTAAGTTGTTTAATCCTAGTTAGGAGGATAGAGCAATATTCAAGAAGTATTTATTCTTAAACAGCCTAGTTTGGTAGCAAGTGTTTAATCTATTTAGAGGCTTTTCTGAACTCACTTTCAAAGCTGTTCTCTTTGATTAGCTTGCGATGATAACTTTGAAAATGCAATTTACATAAACAAGGCTATAATATTCTAAAACCTACACATTAATACTACCAAGAGCAAATAATTTACATAAAGTCCTGTTTACAATAATAAGACCACACTGAAATATATAGATATGCATTGCTTACCAGTGAAACGTTTTGAGCAATGTGTCATTCTGTAATTTCACCATGGTGTGAACAAGGCTGTACTTACATAAACCTAGATGGGGATAGCCCACCTAAGCCATATGGTATAGCCTGTTGCTCCTACTCCACAAATTCATACAGCTTGTTCTATAATGAATACTTTAGGCAATTATAAAACCATCATTAAGTATCTATAACTAAACATAAATAAAGATTAGAAAAAGTATAGTAAAAATACAGTATAGAAGATAAAAAGCAGTACAGTATAGGGTAGTTTTCATGAATGGAGCTTGTAGGACTCTAGGTGAGTCAGTGAGTGGTGAGGGAATGTGAAGGCTTAGGACATTTTTATGAACTACTGTAAACTTTATAAGCACTGGACACCCAGTCTATGCTAAATTCATAAAAAATTTCTTCAATAATAAATTAATTTAATTTAACTGTAACATATTTTTACTTTATAAACTTTTAAATTTTTCTAACTTTTTGACTCTTTTGTAATAACCTGTAGGCTAAAATACAAACATCTTTTACAGCTCTACAAAATTATCTTTTTTTTTTTTTGCAGTTTTCAGCTTGGGCTGGGTTTGAACTTACCACCTCTGGCATAGGGGGCCGGTGTCCTACTCCTTTGAGCCACAGGCATTGTCCCTCATTTTTCTTCATATCCTTATTCTATAAAATTTTTCTGTTTTAAATTTTTAAGATTTAATTTTAAAACTGTTTTGTTAATAACAAAGATACATACACACATTAGACTAGGCACCTAAAGGGTCAAGATCATGAATGTAACTATCATCTGCCACCACCCAGTCTTGTCCCACTGGACGGTCTGCAGGGGGAATAACAGTCATTGAGCTGTCACTTCCTATGACAGTTCCTTCCTTCTTGAAAACCTCCTGAAAGACCTGCTTGAGGCTGTTCAACAGCTAAATATTTTTTTGTAAGTAAAAGTGCAATCTAAAATAAAGACAAAATGTCAACATAGGTGTATTTATGCCAGCATCACCACAAACGTTGAGTAAAGCATTGTGCTAGGACATTAAAATGACGATGACATCACTAGGCGATGGGATTTTTCTGCTCCATTATAATGTTATAGGACCACCATAATAAATGTGGTCCATCATTGACCGAAACACCATTAAACAGCACATGACTATCTACATAAACATCACTCATATTTCATAAAACTCAATTCTTTGAAGAACTCCCCACTGGCTATGAGGAAGTCTATTATTCAAACTTTATCCTGCTTCCTCATTTACTCTTCTCTAACCTGAATTTATCTGAAAACTAACTACAAAGTACCGTGCTTAACACCTGACATTGTGCATTATCTCATTTGATTACCCTAACAATTCTTCAAGGGACCTTTTATTATCTTCATTTTACTGATGAGAAAACTGAGGTCAAGAAAGGATATGCAATTTGCCCAAGGCCACTCAGTTACAAATGAAAGAGATAGAATCAAAAGCTTGATACAATTATGATTAATAAAAATTAAGAAAAAAACAGAATCTAAAAAAAATAGTCTGTGCTCAGAACTATCACTGAGCTATTTAGCTTAAGTGATCCATTGACTGTCCACTTCTGCCTTACAGTGCTTCCTCAATGTTCTTAAGCTAAGTGTCTGCCTGGCTGAAACCCTTCAGTAGTCATATCTCACCCAAAACAAGGTAGATCCCTAGTTACCTCTCTATCCTCATTTACTACTCTTCTTCTCACTCCACTGTAGGGGCAAGGTGATCTCTGAGGAACTAAAGCTTGAACAAAGTCATGAAGAATCAGACCTGTCCTGTGGGACAAAATCTGTTACCCCAATAAATAGGATTATCAGAGGTTGTGGGGCAAGTAACAGAAAAAGCTAAAGAGGAAAAAGAAAACTAGTAGGAATGAAGAAAAGCTTATTAAGGCTGGTGAAAATGGGGCAAGTTAGCAGAAGATGAGAATAAAATGTGGGGCAGGAGGAAGGAGGAGGAAGAAAAGGAAAGGGGGAAAAAAGGAAGAGAAGGAATAGGATCAACGGAGCCATCACTGTTCTCTCCACTTCTAATTTCTTATCCCTTTAATTCACACAACTAGTAGATTTATCTTCCTAATACCTATCCCTAGTTGACCGAACATACTAATTTCTTATTTCCATGCCTTTGTTCTTATTCTTTCCATTTGAATTTGTCTACCCATTTTCTGCCCTCCATTTCCACCTGTGGTAGTCATACTCATTCCTCCCAACCCAGGAAGCCACAGTTGATTCCACTTATCAGAAGCAATCTCTCCCTTCTCTAAACCCTTCACATCTCTTACTCTACACATTTTCTGAGGCACTTAACATGTATTTTATCTATGTGTCCCAGGTCCTATTAGATCCTATTAGCATATATATAGCACTCAGCATAGTGCCTTATAGTCAATCATCAAAAAAGTACATGAGAAGAATTCAGTCATTTGTATGTATCTTATAGTAATAAATGTAAAGAGATGGTCTTTATTTTTAATTTATTATCTAACAATACTAAAGTTGTACTTTAGCTGTAATATATCATAATTGCTCCCATAAATAACCACTACACTCCAGCCAGGAAAACATGATAAGACCCTATTTTAACTAAATAAATAAGTAAATAAATAAATGTTTATAAGTTTAGCACTTTGGACTATATTAGTCAGGGTCCAACAAGAAAAACAGAAAACAGAACTTGAGAGTACGGGGAACTGATTACACAGGTGGCAGAACTGAGAAGCCAAATAAATCACAGCGAGGGAACTCAGGGATAAGCAACAGCAAAAGAGTTACCATTGTAGGCTAAACAGACAAAGAGAGGAGCTGACCAGAGCCTGGGACCCAACTGCCCTGGTGGAAGGAAGTCAAACCTCAGTGGACCTGTCAACAGGAGGCTGGAGCACGAGGCAAGCCAGCAGCAGCAGAGCCTCCACCTAACAGACTAAGAGGGAAGAGCCAGGGGTTTCCCCTTCTCTTGCCCTCCAATCTTTCTAGGGCCTCCAGCTGGCCAAATCCAGGACAAAGCCAGCTAATGTATATGGACATCTAAGCCCACTAAAGCCCCTTAGGATGCCAGACAGTACCTGGAAGGGTCAAAGAATGATATGCAGGCATAAAGCTGGCAAGATTAGCATAATGACCTAATAGCACATAAGCATTTAAGAAAATTAAAAAGTAAAATAGAAAGGGAAAAAAGGCAGACAGAACAGAAAGAAAATAAACAAAAACTATTAACCAAGTAAAAAGTATAAAAATCAGCAAAAGACAAATCTCAGCAGATTTTTTTTTTTTTCCACTCAGAGAGTTAGTCAACAAATATTTGAGTTGCTATTGCTCTGCATTCCAGATAGAACAGGTAGACATCATCCCTACCTTCATGGCACTCACAAGCTAGCAAAGGCTTTTTAGAATACAACAATCTTAACAGATAAAATGTAGCAATATTGTCATAAAAGTTGATGGGTTCTAGTATCACCCTATAACGAGTTAAGAACTGAGGGCTCCCAGTTGTATTCTAAATTTCCTTTCTTTTGATTCTTTTAGGTATAAATTTAGAAAATGATACAAGAAGCTTCACTGACTATGCTCAATGTGGAAACTTAGGAGGAGAAATAAATATTTAAGGTATTCAGTTTCCAATGACAGAATACTTTGCTAGGAGCCAAGGACAGCAAGAGAATCCATGTTTATATATCATAACATAATAATAATAATAATAAATGCCACATAGATAACTCAACAGGAATCATCTCATTTTTATGTGAAGCCTTTAACAATCCTGGAAAACAACAACAAAAAGTCATAATGCCAGCATTAAAAATGAAGCAAGTGCTGTGATTTGCCTAAATTCACCAAATAGATCAAAGGCATCATTCAGAAAAATAATTAGGTCTCACATCATCTACTTTAGATGTTCCTTTCATTAAGGGAATAAAAATAAAAACCTAAATCATAAATAACACAATCATATAAAAATATATGAAGCTTCATTCTCTTTATAAACATAAATAGCTCCTATTTTATTTATTTATTTATTTATTTATAGACAAAGTCTCACTATGTTGCCCTTGGTAGAGTGCCATGGCATCACAGCTCACAGCAACCTGAAACTCTTGGGCTTAAGTGATTCTCTTGCTTCAGCCTCCCTAATAGCTGGGACTACAGCCACCCACCAAAATGCCCAGCTATTTTTTTGTTGCAGTTGTCATTGTTGTTTAGCTGGCCAGGGCTGGGTTTGAACTGGCCAGCCTTGGTGTATGTGTCAGGCACCTGACACACTGAGCTACTGGCACTGCCCATAAATATCTCTTTAAAAAACTGCTTAACTGTCTCAGTAATTAAGAAATCATTAATTCATCAAAACTCAGACTATTCTTTTCACAAAACATTAAAAGTTTGAAAATAAGAATATACAATAGGACACTTACCTGCAAGGCTTTAACTAAGATTATGGCAATAGCTACTAAAATAACAAATACATATTCCCTTGGATCTAGAAATCTACCTAAAAACTTATAAATAAATTCACATACATAAAATATTCACCACAATATTCATGGTAATAACAAAAGATTGGAGACCACCTAAAAGTTCATCAATAGATAGTAGTTAAATAAATTTTATATATAATATATATAAAAATAATATTTTTATATTCTTTTGCCAATGGCAAAATCCTCTAAATCTCTGCCTTAAGCAAATTGGCAGGAACCTTATTTCTAAACCAAGTTAATTTTTTCCCTCTCTGAGAGAAAGGAAAATTCAAGGAAAAATTCCAATTAGCCCTGATCTACATTTTATTGCCTGAAGTACTGTTACAATGATGGAGTCACCCGGTTTCAAAATTCTAGCAAAATGTTGCTACATAAACATATGGAACTGCACAAAAGAGAAGCAAATACTGAGACCAGTTATATTCTTTACTCTTTTTTGGTCTTGACAAACTCAAATTAAAAAACACCAACAGCCATAACTGTACAAGTTTCAGGCAAACTATATGTTCCAGAATTCTTTTAGGGTTAACATGCCCACAGCCTGCACATGGTTAAGTTAATTAAGTCAAAACATGGATCTATTTGCCAATTTTCTTAGTAGATCATCTTTTAGCTATTCATTTTAGCATTCAGGAGAAGAAAGAAAGCTGACTACTAGCCAAATTGTTTCTTTCAAAGCATATTTGAACACTATTTTAAGTGTAAAAAATTAAAACGAGGAATTTTTAAATGTTTGTCATCGATAAGCCAGCATTACCTTTAATAACTATGGACTCCATGACTGCATTAAAAAGTAGTAAGTATATGAGATGTCTTCATTAATAAAAGCTTTGCTATCAAGAGTTGGATTATAAAGTCCAGTCTTATGAAGGGAGTAGGCCACTGCCCTTCATGCTTTCTGAAAACTATCACCACTGGGAAATAATAAAAAAAATTAAAAAAAATCTTTCTAAAAAAGCTTAAACAGCTACAGCCATTCATGGTTCAAGCTTCACCCTTGCATTTGGATGATGATGCACTGCCCCACTGCAGAAAGAGTAAAGCATATTTAATATAAATACACAATGGGTATAAAATGGTCTAAAATGGTTCTGGACACTAAATATTAAGTATTACATTGATTAGAAAGAGGATGAAGAACAAAATTAAACAAAACATGAAGATGGTCTTCTATAGGTCTTCTTTCCATGTATCAAACTGCATACATGTAGGAGATCAGTGATATGATTTTCTAGTTTAATGGTCACATATCAACTGTAGAAATAAACGCAAAGATCAGAAATGATTTCCAAAGTTGTAGAGATCAATGTTTATTCAGCTTCTCTGAACTATCTCAACAATCTAAACTAGAAATCATAAAAGAGGAGAACCTAATCAGAGCGATTATTCCCACGCTGCTGAGGTCTTTCCAGATGGAGTGTTGACTAAGATGACCAACCAACCATCTGGTGACAATTAAAAAAATTGCTATGCTATTATTAACACATTGTTTAAGATGAATTATGTATTTCTTTGGTCAAGCCCTTAATATTTGGTGGTGGATTACAGAACAGCAACTTTTCTGATGCAGCTGTTAAAAAAACTGAGAAGTCTGATGTTGCTTTGAGGCAGTTTGTATTCTGCTAGAGTTATAGAGGGTGTCCTAGGAGTTATCATACATGGGGAAAATGAAAAATTATAGTTAAATGTATCGGTATTTACAAAGTATTTATTACAAAATTTTGTAAAATATTTGCACATTACTCTCTATGTCTTGGCTAGTTCTTTCCACACACACACAAAGTCTTCTTTGCCACTCATGGTGACACGGTCCAAGATGTTTGCCGTCATAATTTTTCCTATGTATAGCAACTTTTGGGATACCCTGTATTATGCTAACATTTTTGTATTATTAATTTCTATAATATAAAGCACCAGAGGGACCTGAAATTAATATAAAAAGAATAGATAAAAAAGTCAGTGAAGAAACATTAGATTAAAATAATCTGATAAAAAGAATAGATAAAAAAAGTCAGTCAAGAAGAAAGATTAGAATGGTAGAGCAAACATAACAATACTAGTATTATAAACAAAAAAATTAAACTGGAAAGAAGACTAAAAAGTGATATAAGCCAGTCTCTACCCTCAAGAAGCTTACATGCAGCTGAGAAAAGGTTCATAAATATAATATTAATATTATATACAAAACAGTAAATGAATAAAAGTTTTTACAAAATAAAACATCAAGGCTGCTATGAATAGCTGCCTACAAGGTTAGAGAAAAAGCAAATGGGAAAGATTCTGGAAAAGAGAAGGCTTACTAGTTTTTAATGTAAAACTTTAAAAATTTATAGTTATTTTAACTTCTCTGGATCTCAGTTCCCTCACTAGTAATTAAGAGATTTAGACTTCTTTGAGTGTCTATTATTCAGATACTGAGCTTTGAGATCAATAAATGTGGTCATCCCTAACCTGAGAGTGATGGAATAACAGATGAGCTTAGAAGAAGGTATGTTTTAACTGGGTCCTGTTCCATTAAATCAAATAAATGAAACATACTCTTATTTTTTATAAAGCAGGTTATCAAAATATTAGTATAAATAAAAGCTAAGAATGACTCTCAATTCCAAAACAGTAATTTAAAACACAATTTTAAAAATGTGAATGTTTTAAGTCTACAAAAAAGCCCAATAATCCTGTTTTTCCTTCTTAACCATGGTTTATTGCTACTACACTATTTCCAAAGTACAGAAAAAAACTAAACAAAACAAAACTACAGTGAAACTTCATGATAACAAAGTCATCAAGATCTATTCTATGGTATTATTTAGAGGTTAAATTTCCTCATAATAAGGTCCTCTGATTAATCAGAAAAAAGATGATCTGACCTTAGATTGAATTTCACCTACCCGTAACAATACTTAGTACAAATTCCAGTGCATTTATTTAATCTTCAAATATTCATCAAAGACAAAGTTATAGAATATTAAATGTTAAGAAAAATAGGTAGCAAAAAACTGTATAGATTTTCAGTTAATAAAATTTTACATTTTTATAATATTTTCTTTCCATGGAAACTATTAAAATTATCTCCTATAAAAATGAATACTTTCAAATACATGAGACTTTCAAAAACAAAACAAAAGCAAATACGTCTGTGAAATGTGGCAGACATTTAACAGTAGTATACTTTATTATATCTATAAAGATAGGACTTGTTAATTATGGGTTTTATTTTTCAGATAAGCTAAAATGATTATATTATTTTTCATACCCAATGCATATCATTAATAAAAATGGGGGGGTGAACCCTGGAGGTTTACCACTTGATTAAAATGTACAATTATACAATAACTATATATCAAAGTATAACATTTATTGTCTGAATTACATAAAATTTTAAATAAATCACTTTCTAGATTATTGCTGTTGTTTTGTTATGGAATCTTTGAGGGAGGTAGGTTTTCTCTTTAATATTAACATGGAGTTACTGTGCTTTGTTATGTAGCATGAAATATTTTTCAAAGTAAAAATGAATTATATTAAAGTGGTAAGAGCAATATAACAAACACAGGTACTGCAAAGGCATCAGTGTACTCCATCAACCCAGCATTCATTGGTTAGAGTGGTGCCATCATACACATGGATAGAAGTGATGCATTGGTTCCTGATAGATGTATTACTTTTACAGGTCAGACAAGTATAATATTTCATAAACCTATAGTACATAGTGATTTCATTCATTTGGAGATTTCATTTCCCCGTCACGGTCTAAAATAAGTTCTTCTAAACATTTATAGTGATTTCATTTTCTATTTCTAAAATGCTTTTACTAGCCAACTAACCAATTATTTAAATTGATGTGACTACATGGATTTTCTTCAGTTTCACATTCTCACTTCTTATCCAGCCATCTTAGGGTTCAGCAAAAAGAAAATTAGTGATAATGCTTTCAATTTAATTAGTATATTACATGCACTATAATTATTAGTGGGAAATGCTATAATAATGAATGTAAAAGTTAGCAGTAAATTACCTTGTAGCTATTATCAATTTCCCAAGCTACTGCTCCTTAAGATAACCCTCTCCCTATGGTCCTTCCGGTAATTTTTCTTTGCCTGATAAACATGATGATTAAATAGCACACAGAGCAAACCTTTGATACTTTTTAAATTAAATCCATGCCCAGCCTAAGGGCTGTGTCTGATTTCAACTAAATGTGTCAGTTAATCAGATAAAAAATTATCAGTAACTCAAAGAAACAGCAGCCTTAGGCTTCATCAGTGCCAGGGAAAGCTGAACAAAATAAGACATTCAGACAATATCACATTATGTGTAAAGGTTACTGATAAGCCTATAACTAAACAGCTTACCACTGTAACAATATCTGGAAAGAAACGCTGTAGTCAAAATTCAAATTATGTTTAAGTTTTTAAAGAAAAAAATAATTTAAAGAGAAAGCTAGGATTATTTTATGCACACACACATATACACACATACACTTACATAAATAAACCTATATAAAGATAGCAAAAAAAGGCTGAGGACTTGGGAAGCAGAATTCTTAAAACTACACTTCAGTGAGGTTTTATTGAAAAGACCCTATTATTTATAAGTATCAATGCTACTTCTACTAGATAATTCAACAATTATATTTAATGACTCATTAAGAGAAGATATGTATGAATTCAAGATGAGATATCACAGTTCTAGCTAGTACCACAAACAAACTCTATATAATTTCATAATTTAAAAAATCTAAAGGATTCTAGAAGTATAGTAAAACTCTAAATTAAGAGAGCTGATCATTTTTAACCTATGACATGAATAACAACAGTCATTTGCAATATTACTAACTAAAGTAATACATATTATAAAGGGCCTGATTATTTTAATAAAAATATTTAAAAGTTCCTATACTTATTAGAGAGGATAGAAAATCCTTAAACTTTCACAGCATATTATGATTTTCAAAGCATTCTCAGATACCTAATTAAGATTGCTTTAACTAAACTGATATATCAGCAACAATTGCAAGAAAGAAACTATATCTGAAAAGAAAAGAAAATTATCTCTGAAAAACATAATGGGCAGGAGCTATGAAGAATCCATTTATAAACCAGACAGGAGTCCCAAGCCCTCTGACAAAGAAATTTCAAATTAAACCCCATCATATTTATTCCTCTCTTCTCCTGTGATCAGATAATGTATTCAACTGTGACAAGATTCTCCTCTTCACCAGTGCAACTTTTCAGTATATAGACGTGTGATAGGAAGAGATTGGACCAATTCTACACAAATATAAGCTTCTAAATATCAGAGGCCCATTCAAATTAAAGCAGTCCAACAATTTGAAATATACTACCCAGTGTGTGGGAATAATTTATTTTTATCTTAAAAGTGTTGATTCTCAATACACTGAAAAGGCAGACTCATTGAATTTACTGTCAAGAATTTAGTCAAGAATTATATGAAAGGCAGAGGAAGTGGTTTTGCTTTTTTAGCTGCTACAATCAGTAACATACACCTTTCAGAAAATGCTTTTAATGACAGGAATCCATTGAGGACAAACTATGGTTAAAACTAGGTTAATGCTTCCCCAAGACTTCTACACATTTCAGAGTTCACCAAAGAGCAACTAAAATAATTTTTAAAAACTGTAAAATAGTTTTAGGGTTACAGGATGAAATTCAAATTGGGACCAAGAGGTGACTTAATCTATCTGCCTTTAGCAAATCTGGGGCTTTCTAGCTGCCTCACACACCACAGGGTTTAATTGTTAATGCCTGCTCCCTTTGACCCTACATTCTCACATTAATGATCACAACATTGTCTCTGTATCTCTTAACCCTCCACAACTTCAAATCTATGCAAGAGTTTTAACAGATTATTTAAATAAAAAGCACAATGACTTATAAATGTTAAAAATTCTAGGTGGAAATAAAATTATCAAAAGCATTTCTATGAAATTCTCTATAATTATAGTACTAGGTCTGTCCTCTAAAATTAACTGAATGGAAATATAAGATTAAGAATTCATTAAAATAATGTATATATTATTACACTACAATTAAAATTTACTGTATTTTTTCAAATGTATCTTCCTGTATAGTAAAAAGTTATATTCTCTTAAAAAAGTAATGATAAAATTTATTTTTCATGCAATGACTGAAGTAACTCAATGTTAAAGTTTGGAAAAAAATGCAAAAGTTAATCTGAACAATTTTCTGACTTTGTCATTAATACTGCTATTTTGCCCCAGGTATGAGTTTAAGGCATAATAAGACTTCATAACCACATTAGGTAAAAAAAAAAAAACCCTAATACCAGGAAGATAATTATAGCCAAATGAATATGCATTTTGTGGTTTCTCATTTTAAAAGCTCAAATACTACACAATAACACAACATTTACCTATACGCAATTCTTTCAGGAAATCCTATGTAAGGGGTAACTTCCATCAGAGACCTAATGATGACTTATGTTTCAAACTGAATTTGGTATAAACAAGTTTCCCAAGATTTAATAAACTAATATTATTCTGTAGTAATGAGGTAACAGTGGATAACTATATTAATTACATCCTAAGGCTTTGTAGGTTTCTATCTCATATTATCTATAAAATAGCAAATATATTTGTGGAATTATATATAGGATGCCTTTAAAACCCATAGTAGTTTAAATTTTTGTCCATGAATGAAATGTTTAATGTTTAAAACAAGTACCATAATATTTTATATACAGTATGGTAATAATTAAGAATTCCACTAAAGTAATTTGGTAAGAGAATTAAACCATTCTATAATTAAAGTTGGGTATATTCTTAAGAAAATATTACTTTCAAATAAAGAAGGAATTATTACTGGATAACTACTAACTACCAAATATGTGAAGAGAGAATCTGCAGAATCCCCCATCTAATAAATGAAACAGGAATGATAGAATCATAATATCATTTTGCAACCTCTATTAAGTAATAGATTTAAGCAACCATCAATAGCTGCTGACATCATAAAAAGAGAGAGAGATAAATAATCAGAAACAGTATATATGCCCTGATGGAAGAACATGGAATAATTTGTGCAGTATTCCGTAAAAAAAAAAAAAAAATCAAAATCTATATCTGATCAAACTTCCAGATGTGTGGTGTGGAACACAGAAAGAAAAGAAAGAGAAAGAGAGAGAGAGAGAGAGAAAGCAAGGAAGCATATAGATTATAAGAGACTTAAAAGACATATCAAAGAACGGCAACACATTAAGCTCATCTGGATCTTTACTCAAAAAAGTAAAAACACAACAATGTAAGCATTTTTGAAACAACTGGAAATCTGAACACTAACTGGGTATGTAAGAATTTAGTATGAATTATATTAATGTGTGATTATGGTGTTGTTATGTTAAAAACCCTTATCACTTAGAGATAGGTGTTGAAAGATTTACAAATGAGTACAATATCTGGGATTTGTTTCAAAATGACAATGGAGGAAGGGAAGTAGATATATAAATGGAACAAAACGGGCTATGACTTAAATGCAGCTAGATGATAGGTTCATGGGAGCCACTGTAATACTTTACCTTCTTTTGAAAATGTTTATATGTTTCTAAAAAGGAAAGATTAAATAATGAAAGGGTAAAAAAGAAAATAAGGCAGGACTTCAGTATGGTTGATTTATTGTTTGGTAAATCTTGCTCCTCCAAAAACAAAGATGAACCTGAACAAACTGTTAAAACAGCTATCTCAGGATCAGAAAATTGAACAAAGGTGTATATCAAATTAAGATACATTAAAAACGACTGAACTTTGGGAGGCTGTGGCATACTTTCTGGGGCTGCTCCCACATTAATGTAGGGCAAGCTGTGAAAAACAACATTATTGCCCGAGAGGGTTGACGAGATTTGGAATAGGATACAAGAAAATTCTCACATTCAGCAGCACTGTCAGTAATAACTGCGGTCTCCCTGGCAAAAGAACTAAAAAGACCAATGACTCAGCTGGCCTGAGGCTGCTGCATTCCTGGCTGGGCCAAGCAATAGATCTTCAGACTAGCCAGAAATTTAGCAACCTGATTCAGAAAATGAGATAGTATAGGATTAGTTGATGAGCTCCACATATATTATGTTGGAGATACCAGCTGATCAGAGCAGAGAAGACATAAGAAAAAGGAAAGTGGGAAAATGTATACTACCTGATTACCAAACATTCTAAATTTACTATAAAACCAC
Source organism: Otolemur garnettii (assembly GCF_000181295.1). Lineage (NCBI taxonomy): Eukaryota > Metazoa > Chordata > Mammalia > Primates > Galagidae > Otolemur > Otolemur garnettii. The sequence continues at coordinate 2,628,093 of NW_003852445.1, forward strand.
AATAATCAAGATAATAGTACTGGAGTAAGACCAGGAATATAAGTCAATGGAACAGAATTCAGAGTTTAGAAATACATCTTCATATTTATGGCCAATTGATCTTGACAAATGTTCCAAGAAAATTCAAAGAGGAAAAGATAGTTTTTTATTAATAACAAATGGTAGTAACACAATTGGATGTCCACATGCAAATGATTAAGTTAGACCCTTATACTGTATATAATAAATAACTAAAAATACATCATGGGCTTAAAGGTAAGTGCCAAAATATAAAATACTTAGAAAAAGCAGAAGAAAATTTAAGGCTTGGCTTAGAAACAACATAAAAAGCACAATGTATAAGAGAAAAAGCTGACACTTTAGACTTCATGAAAATTTAAAAATTTTGTACTTCAAAAAATACCCTTATCAAAATAAAAAGATAAGCTGTGGACTAAGAAAATATTTGCAAATCATACATGTGATAAAAGTTTTATGTACAGAATACATAAAAAATTATTACAACCAAATGATAAAAATACAAATAACTAAAAATAAGGAAAAGACTTCAAAGGAGTCCATACAAGAAGATAGATGAATGGTTAATAAGCACATAAAAAAATGCTCAGCATTTTTAGTCATTAGAGAAATGAAAATTAAAGTCATAGTGAGGTATCAATTAAACTCATAGTGAGATATCAATACTACAATGTCTCTAATCAAAAAGACAGAAAATAACAAGTGGTGGAGAGAATGGGAAAAATTGAAGTACTTATCCATTGCAAATGGGAGTTTAACATGGTGTGGTAATACTTAAAAATAGTCTGGCAGTTTTTAAAAAAAGTTAAACATGGGCAGCACCTGTGGCTCAGTGAGGTGATGGCCCATATATTGAGGGTGGCGGGTTTGAACATGGTCCTGGCCAAACTGCAACAAAAAAAACAGCCGGGTGTTGTGGCAGGCACCTGTAGTCCCAGCTACTCAGGAGGCTGAGGCAAGAGAACTGCCTAAACCCAGGAGTTGGAGGTTGCTGTGAGCTGTGATGCATAGCACTCTACGGAGGGCAACAAAGTGAAACTGTCTTAAAAAAAGGAAAAAGAAAAAGAAAAGAAAAAAAAGTTAAACATAAATTTATTATACAAGTCAGCAACTCCAGTTTTGATCACCACTCATGAGAAATGGCAACACATGTCCACATAACTTACATGTGACTATTCATAGCAGTATTTTTTTTTTTTTATTGTTGGAGATTTACTGAGGGTACAGAACCAGGTTACAATCATTGCATTTGTTAGGTAAAGTCCCTCTTATAATTATGTCCCACCTTCAAGGTGTGTCACACACAGTGAACCCCCGAAACTGCTCCTTCTTTTCCTCTCTCGGCTCCCCTACTCCCCACCCCTCACCATGTACTAGGTCATAAATTGTTCTCATATCAGAATTGAGTGCAGATTCTTGCTTCTCCATTCTTGTGATGCTTTACTAAGAATGTGCTCTATTTTCATCCAGTTTTATATAAAAGATGTAAAGTCTCCATCATTTTTAACGGCTGAACAGTATTCCATGGTATTCATGTACCACAGCTTATTAATCCATTCCTGGGTTGGTGGGCATTTATGGTAATTGTAAATTGAGCTGCAGTAAACACTCTAGTGCCAAGTATCCTTATGGTTAAAGGATTTCTCTTCTTCTAGATAGATACCCTGTAATGAGACTGCATCAAATGAGAGGTCTAGTTTGAGTTATCTGAGGATTCTCCATACTTCCTTCCAAAAAGGTTGTATTAGTTTGCTGTCCTACTAACAGTGTAAGAGTGTTTCTCTCTCTCCACATCCATGCCAGCATCTGCAGCTTTGAGATTTTGTGATGTGGGCCATTCTCACTGGGGTTAGGTGATATCTTAGGGCGGTTTTGATTTGCATTTCTCTGATAATTGGGGACAATGAGCATTTTTTCCTGTTTGTTAGCCATTTGTCTATCTTATTTAAAGAAGTTTCTATTCATCTCTCTTGCCCATTGACATAGGGAATGTTGGCTTTTTTCATGTTGATTAATTTGAGTTCTCTATAGATTCTAGTTATCAAGCTTTTGTCCAATTCATAATATGCAACTAACTTTTCCCCATTCTGATGGTTATCTATTTGCTTTGGTTACTGTATCCTTAGCTGTACAGAAGCTATTCAATTTAATTAAATTAAGTCCTATTTGTTTATTTTTGTTGTTGCAATTGCCACTGAAGTTTTTTCATAAAGTTTTTTCCCAGTCCAATAACTTTGAGTGTTTTCTCTGTAGTTTTTTTTTTTTTTTTGAGAATTCTTATTGTTTCCTGTCTTAGATTTAGATATTTTTTCTATCTTGAATCAATTTTAGTGAGTGGAGAAAGGTGTGGGTCCAGTTTTAGTCTTTTACATGTGGTTATCCAGTTCTCCCAGCACCATTTATTGAACAGGGATTCGTCCCCCCAGTGTATGTTCTTGTTTGGTTTATCAAAGATTAGGTGGCTATAAGATGTTAGCTCCATTTCATGGTTTTCTATTCAGTTCCATATGTCTTTGTTTTTATTTTTGTGCCAATACCATGCTGTTCTGATCACTTTGGCCTTGTGATATAGCCTAAAGTCTGGTAGGCTGATGCCCCTGGCTTTGTTTTTATTACTAAGAATTGCCTTTGCTATATGGGGATTTTTCTGATTCCATAGAAAATGAATTATTTCTTCCAAATCTTGAAAGTGTAGTGTTACTATTTTAATGGGGATTGCACTGAATCCATAGATTGTTTTGGGTAGTGTAGATATTTTAACAATGTTGATTCTTCCCAGGCATGAGCATGGTATGTTCTTCCATTTGTTCATATCTTCTGCTATTTCTTTTCTTAGGGTTTTGTAACTTTATAGAGATCCTTTAACTCTTTTGTTAGATATGATTCTGGTATTTCATTTTCTTTGAAGCTACTGTTAAGGGAATTGAGTCCTTGATGAGCTTTTCATCTTGGTTGTTATTGGTATATCCTGAGACATTACTATATTTTTTGATCACTTCTTGGCATCTTGGGGTTGAATCTTTGGGATTCTCTAAGCATAAGATTATATTGCTGGCAAACAGGGAGAGTTTGAACTCCTCTGCCTCCTTGTGGATGCCCTTTATTTTCTTCTCTTGCTTGACTGTATTAGCTAGAATTTCCAGCACTATGTTGAATAGTGGTGGTGATATAGGACAGCCCTGTCTGGTTCCAGTTGTAAGTGGGAAAGCTTTCAGTTTTACTCCATTTAGTGTAATATTGGCTGTGGGTTTATTATAAATGGCTTAAGTTTAAGAAATGTACCACCTAAGTCTATTTTCTTATGCTGAATTTTGTCAAATGCTTTTTCTGCATCTATTAAAAAGATCATATGGTCTTTGTTTTTGCTTCTGTTGATATGGTGAATAACGGTAAACCAACCTTGCATTCCTGGGATGAAACATACTTGAATGTGATGAATGGTATTTTTTAATGTGTAGCTGTATTCATTAGTGAAATTTTGCATCAACATTCATTAGTGAAACTGGTCTGAATTCTCCGGGCATAGAGTTTCTTGTAGTAGTCAGAGTTGATCTCTTGTATCTCTGTGGCATCTGTTGTTATTTCCCCTTTATTGTTTCTGATTGAGGTGATTAGAGATTTTTCTGTTTCTAGTTAATCTGGCCAAAGGTTTATAGATTTTATTTATTTTTTTCAAAAAAACACCATTTTGTTTCATTAATTTTCTTAACGATTCTTTTGTTTTCAATGTCATTCATCTCTTAATTAACTTTGGTTGCTTCTTTTCTTCTGTTGGGTTTGGGATTAGATTGTTCTTCTTTTTCCAATTCCATAAGATGGTTCATGAGTTTGTTGATGCGCTTTCTGTTTTTTTGAGTGCAGGCATCTAACGTGATAAATTTCCCTCTTCAGATTGCTTTTGTTGTACCCATGGGTTTTGGTAACTTGTGTCCTCACTGTTGTTATGTGTGAGGAATTTAACAATTTCCTCTTTATCTCTTCCTGAACCAAACTATCATTCAGCATAAGGTTGTTTAATTTCTAAGTCTTTGTGTGGGGATGAAAATTTTTGTTGGGAGTTGAGTTTTGCCTTTATTGCTTTGTGCTCAGAGAAGATACCAGGTGTAATTTCAATTCTTTCAATTTTGCTGAGGTTAGATTTGTATCCTAGGGGATATGTTTGATTTTAGAGTATGTACCATGGATTGATGAGAAAAATGTATATTCCTTAGCTTTGGGATGGTGTATTCTGCATATGTTTATTAATTTGTTCTAGGGTCATATTTAAGTCTTTTGCATCTTTGTTTAGTTTCTGTTTAGAAGATCTGTCCAGTTCTGTCAGAGGGGTGTTAAAGTCCCCAACTATTATGGTGTTATGGGATATCATATTGCTCAGATCCATCAAGGTTTGTTTCATAAATCCGAAAGCATTTAAGGTGTGTGAGTAAATATTTAAAATTGAAATGTCTTCTTGTTGCATTGTACCTTTGACTAGTATAAAGTGTACATCTTTGTCTTTCTTAGCTTTAGTTGCTTTAAATCCACTTGTACATAAAAACAAGATTGCAACCCCTCCTTTCTTCTGATTTCCATTTGCTTGAAATACTGTTTTCCATCCTTTAACCCTGATTTGTCCTTAACTCTTGATTTGTCCTTCAAGGCTAGGCTGTCTGTGAGACAGCATATGGATGGCTTGTGTTTTTTATCCAGTCAGCCAGCCTGTGCCTCTTCAGTGGTGAATTCAGTCCATTAACATTTATTGAGAGAACTGATAAGTGTGGTGGAGTTCTATTCATCTTATTTTGTGTAAGTCTATTGTGTAGTTTTATCCTTTGTGCCATTGTGGAAGCTATGTTTTGACCTTTAGCTGCTGGGTTTTTATTTTGCTGGTGGTCCATTGTGGTGGTCAGTGTTAAAAATAGGTCTAAGTATTTCCCGCAGAAATTTGTGGCAAATTTCCTCAGTGCTTATATATCAGCAAAAGATTTGATTTCTCCATCAGTTTTGAAGCTTTAGTTTAGCAGGATACAAAATTCTGGGCTGAAAACTGTTATGTTTAAGAATGTTGAAGGTAGATGACCATGCTCTCTGGCTTGAAAGATTTCAATTGAAAAGTCTGCTGTCATTCTAATGGTTCTTTCTCTGTAGGTCAGTTGGCATTTACTCTTGGCTGTTTGCAGAATTTTTCTTTTATCTTGACTTTAGATAGGTTCATTACGATGTGTCTTGGAGAGGCTCTGTTTGAGTTGAGATGACCTAGAGTTCAATATCCACCTGAAAGGAATATGTCGAGGTCTTTAGTAAATCTTGGTAAGTTTTCCTTTATGATGGTCTCTAGTAGGACTTTTATTCCTTTGAGACAATTTTCTTCCCCTTCAGGAATCCCTATTATTCAGATGTTTCAATGCTTCATGGATTCTCATAGTTCTCTAGTGTCATTCTGCTTTCTCTCTCTTCTTTTCTGCCTCTTTAACTACCTGAGTTATTTCAAAAACTTCTAGCTCTGAGATTCTTTCTTCTCTATGGTCTAACCTATTTTTGATACTTTCTACTGCATTTTTACATTCCAGGATTGTCTCCTTCATTTCCTTAAGCTCTACCATATTCATTCTGTGTTCTACATACCTTTCATCCAACTTTTGTCTATTTTCTTGTCCATTCCTTTTATTGTCTTTATCATCCGTATTTTAAATTCCCTTTATCTCAAGTCCATTAAGTCTTTATAAGTGGAGTCTTCTGCAGTAGCCACCTCATGGTCCCTTGGGACAGTTCCTCTGTTTTGGTTTTTCATGGTGCCTAAATTTTTCTGTTGGTTCCTCCTCACGTGTTCTTTCTTCTTGTTCACCTCCTTGTCCTCCTTTTTACTTCTCACTGCCTCCTTTGTTTTAAATAGAAGTCCTTGCTCTTGGTGATAGTATGTTGCAATGTGTCACCACCAGGTGGCACTGTGGTTCATTTTAGAAGACACAGCCAGCAACCTCTAGGGTCCTTATTCCAAACTTAGCTGCCTTTGGTGATTGACTAATTGTTTCCTCAGCATTCAGACCCTGCCAGGTTAGGATCTTAAAGCTCACAAGAATCTTTTGGGGGTAGGTCTCACAGTACCCCTTAACTCTAGTTCCCATGGAGTACATGAGTCCCTACGCCTATCCCAAGAGTGGCGCTCTAATCCCAGCAGGTGTAGTTAAGATAGCCGTGGTGCTTTAGGCCCCTGCTAACACCTTCTCATGACCTTCCCACAATGGCAGCCCGCTGACTACCTAGACCTTCTCAGTATGGCTGCCTCGCCAGCCACCAAACCTGTGGCAAGTTCACTCCAACCATCATGTAAATGTGGTTGCTGTATACTGTTCAAGTCCATCTGTTCTTCCAAGCTTTTCATTCAACACGTAGCTCTCCTCAACTGAAAACCCCAGAAAGGCTTCCTTCCCTCCCTGGCCTCCGTGGGTGTCAGTCACAATCGCTTGCCTAATTCATCAGATTTCCATCACTCTGGATCATATGCTGTATCCAGCTCACCACCTCCTCACCATGCTCCCTGAGCTATGACTCTGGGTAAGGTCCCCATGCCAGGTATGGCTGGGTTCTCTCTTTTTTCCCCAGCCATTCTAGGAGAGCTAAGTTGAACAATCCTTCTGGTCTGCCATCTTGCTCTTCTCCTTGGGACTAGCTGGATCCTGTGGTAACATCAAGTTCATGCTGGAATCATTAATGTTGATAAAAGGGTCTAGCTGTAGAATCTCTGGGGTCATTCTGTTCATCAGACTTTCTGAAGTCTGAGACAAAAGGCTTCTGTCATCGACTCCCTTGGAGTGCCAATTTCAATCTGTTCCATGTGTCTCTTCAGAAATTCAATTTCTTTTACTGTGTCTAAATTTTCTATTAATTAGGTCATGGATAAGCAAATGCAATATACCTGTATAATGAAATACTATTCTGTAATAAAAAGGACTGAGAACTTAGCACCTGCAGCTCAGTGGTTGGGGCACCGGCCACATATACTGGGACTGGCGGGTTCGAACCTGGCCCAGGACTGCTAAACAACAATGACAACTGCAATAACAACAACAACAACAATAGCTGGGTGTTGTGGTGGGCACCTGTAGTCCCAGCTACTTGGGAGGCTGAAGCAACAGAATCGCTTAAGCCCAAGAGTTTGAGGTTGCTATAAGCTGTGATGCATGGCACACTATCCAGGGAGACAAAGTGAGACTCTGTATCAAAAATAAACAATAAATAAGAAGGAATGAAGTATTGATACATGTACCACATGAATGATCTTCAAAAACATTTTGCTAAATTAAAGTAGCCAGATAAAGCAGACTATATGGTGCATGATTTCACTTGCATGAAATGTTCAAAAGAGGCAGATCTATATAGAGAGAAAGCACATTAGTGGGGTTTGGTTATGTGAGCAAGCATTAACTGCAAATGGGTACAGTGGAACTGGTTGTGGTAGAAATGTTACAAATCTGCATTGTAGGGATGCTTGTACAACTCTATAAACTTAATCATTGTATTATATACTTCAAATAGGTGAATTTTATAACGTTTCAAATTATGCCTCAATAAAGCTATAAAAATCAACCAACAAGGAAAGGCTAAGGGGTAGGAAAATATAGGTAAAACAAGTTTGTTAATACACTGCTAATTTTAAAATTGAGAATATTAGCAGATGCATAAGAAACTATACTCAAAATTCCTTGGCTTGAAACAAATATTTATTATTTCAAAGAGTCTAGGCTTCAGGAATCGAAGTGCAGTATAGCTGGATACCCCTGCTCTCTCATGACATTGCAATTATTCTCTCAGCCAGGGCTGTGATCTCACCTGAAGACTTGAATGGAACAGGATCTACTTCTAATCTCATTTACATGGTTGCTGGAAGAATTCAGTTATTTGTGTTCTGTTGCACTGAGGGTGCCAGTTTCTCAGTGGCTGTTAGCCAGAGGTCTTCCTCAGTTTCTTTGTCATGTAGGCCTCTTTATGGGGAAGCTTATAACACAAGAGCTAATTTGCCTCAAAGTGAGTGAACAAGGGAGTATGAAACAAAGCATTCAGTATAAAAACATTTTATTTAACCTAATCTGAGAGTGAGATTCCATCATTTTTGCTATATTCTAGTAAGTTATTATATCCAGTTCATATGCAAGGGGAGATTACAAAAGGGCATAAACTATGAAACAGAGATCACTGGGGGGTGTGGTGTTCACACATACACACAAACAAATATACACATACAGTTATTTGTTTTTGTCCATGCTTCCTGTCTCATTGCTCCCATAGCACTTGTTATAGTCTTTTATTATAACGTTGGGTACATTAGCCCTTAGGAAACAGAATCTCTCTGACCTTTTGCCCTCTTTCACTGGTCCCAAGGTAAGATTTTAATCATTCTCCACTTTTCTAATTGTGGATCTCAAGATCCCTTCTTTGGGATTCCTGCCCCATATCCCAGAGGACAGAATGCTGACAATCTCTCATTAAAAAACCAAAAAGACAGAGATCAGAGAACCTCTGGATAGATGAGGACATGGAAGCTTACAGAAAATAAATAAGAACAAATTGTGTGCCAGGAGGATGGCACACCACAATTCCATGGGGACAGAAGCTCCTGCACTTTGGGACCCTTTCAGGCCCTACCTGATGGAACACTTCATCTGGCTATTTATTTGTATCCTTTTTCTTTTGTAAAAAACAGTAAACATGTTTCCTTAAGTTCTGTGAGCAGCTGAAGAAAATTAATCAAACCCAGAGGTTATGGAAACTTTAACTTAACACCAGCTGGTCAGAAGTTCCAGAGGCCCAGACTTGCCCCAGTAAAAAGGGGGGTGATCTTTTGGGACTGAGCCCTTGGTCTGCAGAATCTGATGCTATCTCAGGTCGACAGTGTTGGAAGTAAACTGGAGGACACCAGTTGATGTTTGCTGCAGAAGTATCTACTTGCCTGCTTGTGGAGAAAAATTGCCACATATTTAGGGAGTTACAGAAGCCTTTTGTGTTGATTGTTGTTGTGATGGTGTAAGAGCAGAGGAAGGGTTTATATTTTGTCCTAGCAGGGCCAACCACAAGAGGTGATAAAAAATTGAATTAGTTATATTATTCCTTTTATTTTTCTGTATGTTTGACATATTTCACATTTAAAAATTTAAATAGAGAAAATATTATTTATAGAAACTAAATGCAATCAATCAGCTCTTACATTTAAAAAAATTTAGGAAGCTTTCTTACAAAGTAGCAAAATAATAGAAAAGTCATTACTTTAAAACAGAAGAAAATAGTTAATATTTATTGGCCACTTACTACATACAACATACCACTGTTCTAAACACTTAAAATATTTTAAGTAATGCAATTTAATTCTTACAACAATTAATATTATTATGTATTAATATTATTATTTAATATTATGATATTAAAAGTGAGGCATAGAGAGATTATATAAATTGTCCAGGGCTACACAAAAAGTGGAGTCAAAAAGTTCCATGTGTGGTAGAAAGGAAAGTGGGGATTAAAAGGCACATAGGGAACACATCAAAAGTTTAGAATTAGAAATTCTTGGTGAAGATGACTGAGATATTTTTGTATTGCCATGTGCTGTCTAATTAATGTTTCAATCATTACTACACAATTTTTATGTGAGGAAATGTTATCATGTTTAAATAATTAAATGGCCATTAGGTAGCCAACTTTATGCTATGGTTCACTTCCTGCTCAAACATCAGCATGGATTATCTTTAGATAAGTACCCTCTTTAACAGTTAATCTTATTTTCTCATTTATACATTCTGAAAATATGCTCAGCTCTTTCTCTCAATTATTCTTTGCTCTTCCACCAAATCATATGTCTTTATCAGTCTCTGATCACTTGGCAAGATAAGACTTCCTTTTCTCATGCTTCACTTTTCCTGTGTCTAAAGTCAAAAGTCTGGATATAATACATTGAGTTTAAAAACTATTCTCATATGAATGTTCTTGTTGGGCCCTTCTCACAATGAGCCTGTTATGAACTTGATAGTTTACTATAGCATGCTACATTGGATTAGGGTGAACTCAAAGCTGACATTCAGACTCTGCTTCTTACTCCAGGGACCTTCTGTCCCAGTACATATTATCTTCTCCCAAATAGGTACTGAACTTTAGGAAGTATACCAGAAATTAACAGCTAGCTTAAGTATAATTCAATATCAGTTTGAAAAGGAAATTGTATATAATGGCAAATAAAGTTCTATTAGGCTATAAATGATATTTAAATGATGACGAAAGAAAATTATATTCAGGAAAATTAAATTATAAAATCTGGTTAAGAGCCATAGACCCTAAAATTGATACACAAAGAGATTTGTATTTTAGTAAATTCCCTAAAAATATACAATTGATACTACAACTCTGTATGTAGCAAGCTCCAAAGTCATCTAGAAGTTTATAATGTCAATGAATGAATATCATAAATACATAGAATTATCCAGAATCTTTTTTTTCCTGGAAAACTATCACTACCATCTATTTGGCAACCATAGAAACTTTTTATAAGACCCTGGCAATAACAAATTGGTTCAATGGTAGACATTCCAAGTTAGATAACCATTTCTTTCTCAGAAATTTGAAATTAGAATTAAAGGACTTCAATCTTAGGCTAAAAGGTATTCTTCAACAGACAGGTATCATCATAGAATCTACAGGACAGCCATATTTCCTCCACGTGATCTGGGGATCTGAGAAAACCAGTCTGTTCACAGAAAACAAAGTGGATAAGTGAAGTGAAGAAGAGATAAGAAATATAGATGTTTAAATGTGCTTAATCTCTGGTCCTAGTTTCATCAAATTCCTTTCTGTCCCTGGATTTTTTTTTTTTTTTAATCTTAAACTTGCTTGCTTAACTTGGCTTCTATCACTTGTAACCAGAGACCCAATTAATACACTATTCAAAGGAATGTATGTAATAAATATTAACTAGAATTACAGCCAAACTTATTTTCTTAAACTCCTGCAGGAAAAGGCCTATATCTTTCTCTTATTTAAATGTGTCTGAATAGTCATCAAAAATACCTACTGAAGAGTAAATGTTTGGAAAGATCTCCTTAACATAATATTAAGAGGAAAAAAACTCTGAGGTACATTAACAGCATACACAGAATTAGTAAGATCCCTTTTGTCTGCTCATTTGTAATAGAAGATTAAGTGTTAGTCCACTTCTTTCTGAAGCAATATACATAATCTCTTAAATGTTTTGCTTTGAGAGGATAGAAAACAAATTCTATATCTTTACCTGCAATTCTGTCTAATAATATACTTTGAAAAGAATGTTAATAAAGGTTATCTGGATTATATATTTTTAAATGTTTAAAAAATGTTTTAATTAAAAGGCCTAATAATGATTACATTTAAAAGTAGCAAAAAGGAATAAACCGGTTTTGGCAAACAAACAATTAGACAAAACTACTGAAAATGCATAAGCCCAGGAAAAAAGCTCTTTATGCAGAATGAGCACAAAAATTTAAAGAAAACACCCCAAGGCTAAAGGAGACTATTTGAGCAATTATCTCCTTACTTGGCTCAAATCTATTGCAGGCTCACTAGCTCTTTTTCAACTATACCTCAATCCTTGGTTAATTTGCACTTCACTTAAAAGTAAAATCTGAGATTCCTGTGGCTCCTCCTTACCCTTCCTAAAGAAAAGAAAAAAAAAAAAAAACAGAAAAGACAGACTGCATTGTCAGTCATAAAGAGAGGTTTGTACTAGACCAAATGAATTTGAGTATAACCAATAAATGAACTATACTCTGCCACTGTAAAACAAAATACCTTCAGTCTATTTGACCAAAAAAGGAACAATTAAGAATTGCTATGTTTTAAAACCATATGTGACCACATAAAGTCACATAATGATAGCAATCTGTTGTGCCAACATTTCATTTTCTTTAGGTTCAGGATTATACAAAAGAATATTTCTTGCAATAAATTCATGTGTGTGATTCATTCATGCTATTTTATTTAGAATTTCTCTTTTCTGAGATAGCCTCCTGGGACATGCATCTCATTTTCATGAGGGTCCTTGAGAGACTTGAGCATACAGTATTTACTTCAGTACAATATCAACAACATATTGCAGAACATTTCATCTAAAATAATAATAGAAAATGTTGAGCCATCTTTCCATTTGGAAAAATATATCTGGAAGAATGTGATGTCTGACGAAAGCCACATTGCTTAAACACATTGTGCCATCTCAGCTTGCTTTGGGAATTGTCTTAGTCCGTTTTCTGCTGCTATAACAGAATATCACAGACTGAGTAATTTTATAGAGAACAGAAGTTTATTTGGCTCAGGCTTCTGGAGTTGGGAAGTCCAAGAACATGGTGTTGGCATCAGTGAGGGTCATTCCAAGGCAGAAGGCATTATATGGTGAGAAAGCACGCCACAGATACAGAGGAAACAGGGGCAGAATTTATCCTCTTCTCAGGAGCCCACTCCTGCAATAATATGAATCCCTTCTCTAGGTACAGCCTTCATGACCTAACTTCTTAAAGGTCCCATCTCGTAACATCATTACATTGGCAATTAAACGTCAATACAAGTTGTAGAGAGAACACTGAAACCACAGCAGGAATTTAAAAGACATTATATATATAATGTTAAGGAATGGAAGAATGAAGATGGATAAAAGAGAATACAACATTAGGGAAAAGAAAGTTAATTGATGCCTATAAACAATGATTAGCACAGACTAAACAAGGGCAGTATTAGGTTAGCTGCCCACCTGTCTTGCGTATCAGTGAAATGACTGGATTTGCAGATAAAGAAAAATTTTCTATAAAGTAGACTGTTACTGAAATTAGTGTCCTAAACCAAATTCTGTCAAGTTCTTTCCATAACAATTTGCTCAGTGGTACTGTCAATTAATCACCTGTTCTGTCATGGTCACCATCAAATATAAGGTTGTATTATTCAAATTTCTCCAGAGAATGAGAACCAAAATGTGTACATATACATATATATGTGTAAATATACACACGTGTAACATATTTAAATCTCTGTCTCTTTCCATTTATATATATTATAGTCATACAAAAGATGTATGATATGATAAATTCATTATATATGTTTGCACAGTATATTTACATAAAGAGATTTATTATAAGGTATTAGTTCATGTCATAACAGAAGCTGAGAAGTCCCGTAATCTGCTGTCTGCTAGCTGGAGACCCAGGAGGCCAGTGGATTATTTTGAAGGGCTAAAAGCCAGAGAGTCAATGGTACAGATTCCAAGACAAGTATGAATGTCTGACAGTTAGGAGCACTGAGGGCAGAGGGGGATTTCTGTCCTCTACATCTTTGTGCTATTCAGTCTCCAACAAATTGGATGATGCCCACTCCCACTAGGGAGGATTCTGTGCTTTACTACTTTTAATACCTTCTAGAAACCCCTTTACAGACAAACCCAGAAATAACTTTTAACCAGATAACTGAAACTAAACAAGTTGATACATAAAATTCATTCTCATAGAGAACAATGAAAGAAGATAATTCATTATCTATTTCGTTATTCAAGTTTTTCATTCAGCCCTAAAAATATATACCTACCCCAAAATAAAAACTACATATCATATTAATGTTAGAAGGTGATCTTCTAAATTTCTCTCCCTCTTATTGGCAACAGCAATCTACAGGAATGAGATTTCCTAAGATTCAGAAACTTTCTTTTTCCCAAAGTATTATTTTCATGGGTTATGGCTGAATAAGATTTTCAAGTTTGAAAGAACTGCTAATAATCATTGAGTGCTTAAAAAATTGCATGTTCTCTGCTAAGGATTTTGCATGTATTATCTTATTTAATCTTCACTGTAACTTCATAAAGTATGTTCCTTTATTTTCGGCTTTACAAATAATAAATCTGAAACATCAAGGGATTAAGTAAACTGGGTGAGAATACACACTAGTAAATGCCATAGGGCAACAAGTTCTGAACTTGTTAGCAGCTTAGCTCCAGACTCTGGGCTTATAATTTCTACACTAAGACATCAGAGCAAAGACTCAGGAAAAAATGAATAATAAATTCTACTATTTTGATTTACTAGACACAGGAAAAAACCTGACAACTATAGAGCCGAATAAATATATCACTTTGGTATGATTTTTATTTTTATCTTTTATTCTATCTTTTAAAAAAATATGATTTTATTTCCTACCATAAGAAGGCCACTATCTGTAAGCTATTTGTCCAAGAGCAGTACATTCATGCTAATCCATTTGCAATCAAAATAAAACACATTTCAGATGATTTTCCTAGGTTAGAATTGAATCTATAGTCACTAACAACAGCTGACTGGATTATTCATTATTTCTAAGTGAATTAAAAAGCCACAAATATTAAATGATGTGTGTTGTATGACATATGTATAGAAATGTCAACCTACAAAAGAATTAAACTTGATACATGTAAATCACTCAGAACAGCATGTAGAATATTTTAGCTGCTGAAAAAATACTGCCTTTAGTTATTATTACTAATCCTGCTCTTTTTTTTTTTTAGACAGAATGCCACTCTGTTACCTGGATTAGAGTGCAGTTGTGTCATCACAGTTTGCTGAATCTCAAGCTCTCTAGCTCAAGTAATCCTCCTGCCTCAGTTTCCTTGTAGCTGGGACTATAAGTATGCACTATCATGCCTACTGAGTTTCTCTATTTTTTGTAGAAGATGGAGTCTCACTCTTGCTTGGGCTGGTCTTAAATTCCTGGTGTCAAGCACACCTCCTGCCTCAGCCTCCCAGAGTGCTAACATTACAGGTATAAGCCACCATACCTGGACACATTACTGTTCTTAATATTACCCTTATGACTAGTCCTTATCACCCATTATCTGAGACATACTTGTTAATGATTTCTGAATAGCTCCAACTGATAATTAGCACAAACCAGTTTAAATTTTTGTACATAACTATTTTGGAGTAGCAAACTCTAACGTACCAAGGCAAAATAACCAGAACAGTTATTTCTTTTATTAACTGAAAATAAAGTTTGTAACATTAAACTGTCTGTTAGGTAAAAACTAAAGTGCTGGCAAGAATGGAACTGGAACTCATACATTCCTGGTCAAAGTGTGAATTAGTATGACTACTTTGGAAAACTACATAGCAATAGCTACTACAGACGGACATATGCATATCCTTCCACCCAGCAAATCTGACTCCTGTACACATTCCTAACAGAAATCGGTATATACATATGCCAAAAGTTATATACCAAAAATATTAATATAAGCACTTTCTGTAATAGTCCCAAACTAGAAATAACCAAAATAATCACTAATAGTAGAATAAATAAAATATGGTATATTCATATAATAGAAAACTATGTGGCAATAGAGTGCACAAATTATCATATGGAAACACAGAAGCATGTCATGGACGTAAAATGGAGCAAAAGAAGCCAAACAAATTCCTTAGCATTATGATTCCAATTATATGAAGTTTAAGCAGATGCTCACAAACAGTGCATCTCTATTTGCCCACCATTATAATCCTAAAAATGAACACAGGCCCATCACACAATAAGACTCAACAATTATTTGTTAAATAAATAAATATGAAGAAACATAAAACCAAACTATAAAATAATATTATGGAAACAAGAAATAGATATTGGTGACTTTTTCCTTATACCACAATTTTAATTTTTATTATAGCTCAAGAATGAACTTCCTACTATTTGCACATTTTGGAAACCAATTTTGACACCAATATATAAAGTTACTCAGCAGAGTTAGAATTGGCTCTATTCTGTTCCTTTCTCATGTTACCTTGCCTTTTTTTTTCTGAGAGTAGAAAATTTTAATGGCAAATTAAAATTTAGGTCAATTATTTAGGTCAATCTCCAAAGGAAAAGATTATATATTTTTTCTTTTTAAAAAATTATATTCCAGAATATTACCAGGTACAAATGTTTTGGTAACATAAATTGCTTTTGTACCATTGAGTAAAAGTTCTAAGTGTGCCCATATAGTTTGCACTGTACTTGTTAGGTGTGAATTTGCCCTCCACCTCCTTCCATTTTGATTTTTGGTGAGTATTATTTCCATATGTGCATGTAGGTATTGATCAATTAGTTCAAATTTAATAGTGAGTACATGTGCTGTTTGATCATTCTTCTGATACTTCACTTAGAAGAATGGTCTCCAGTTCCATCTAGGGTGTTACAAAAAGTTTGTTCACCATTTTTTTATGGCTGAGTAGTATTCCAGGGTATACATATACTATATTTTATTAATCCTCTTGTGTTATAGCACCACAATTCACATCTCTGAGACTGTGAATTGTGGTGCTATAAACATTGAAGTGCAGGTGTCTTTTTCATAAAATGTCTTCTTTTCCTTTGTGTTAAATACCTAGTAGTAGGATTGCTGGGTCAAATGTAAGTCTACTTTTAATTCTTTGAGGTATCTCCATATTACTTTCCACAGGGGTTGTACTAGTCTGCAGTCCCACCAACAGTGTATGTGTGTATGTGTGTTCTTATCTTTCCACATCCCTACTAGCATTTGTTGTGGGTGATTTTTTTTTTTTTTGATAAAAGCCAGTCTTACTGGAGTTAAATGGTATCTCATTGTTGTTTTGATTTGCATTTCACTGTTGATTAGAGATGCTGAGCATTTTTTCATGTTTTTTAGCTATTAGTCTATCTTCTTTTGAAAAGTCTCTGTTTATGTCTTTTGCTCACTTTTCAATTTTTTTTTTTTTTTTTTTTTAATTGAATGG
>NW_003852445.1:2645050-2648961 GCF_000181295.1 Otolemur garnettii
TGATGTCTATGAGAGTTTATTCAGCTTTTTCTTGTAGAATTCTTATAGCTTTTCATGTCATGGTTTGCTCTAAAATGGGTTAAATTTTTCTTTTTCTAAACAGCCATATCCACAGTCAGAAGTTCAGAAAGCTGAGTTCATAGCATGTCTAATTCACCACTAAAAGAAAAAATAATCACCCTCTTTTAAACAGTCTCTATATTCTAGGAGAGTGAAAAGACAACTAATCCTGTCAATCTATTAGAATTTCCATCAACTCTCAATAAAATGTAGAGAAAGGAATGGTCCAAAATCACAATTAAATATAAAAAAACCAACTCACAAAACAGATCTATTTCAAACTTACATATTAATAGCTGTTATCCAATGTCATTCCAAAGCACTTTACTTAAAATATCAGATATTTAAAAGACAATTAATTCTACTAATGTTAGGTAAACTGTATAAAAATAATGTGGGTACAATGGTTTAGAAACACCAAATACCACATGTCCCTAATGTTAGCAGTGTGGTTGTTAGAGTAATAATCATTGGCAAATGAACTTATTTAAGTATTAAAGGGAACACACAGTTCTACCAACCACAGGGAAAGTCAGATTCATGGATGTATCAGATGTTTGTTTTATCACTTTCTGGCCACTGTACTTGACAGGTCTGCTTATATAGAACAGGTATAGAGGTATGTTGACAAGCTTCCCATATAAATCAGGAAGTACCTTGCCAATAGTGGCAGCAGTGCCAAGAGAAGCAGGAATGAGGTTCCTGCAGTACCATACCCAAAACAACCAGTTTGCAATATGGGCCATCTGGTCTTCCCAGAGTCAACAATGTTATGGACTGTAATAATAGTTTTTCCACAGTGTAAAGATGTCAAAGAGTTGATGAGACAAGAGGTGCTGCTAATAATCTTAAAAGAGCTGTTATATTTTTCTAAGTTCAATCCTGTCATGAATGAGGAACATTTTGGTCCCCTCCTTAGAGTAAGTCCTCCACTACACCAGGATAATAAGAGTATCAGTCTATATCACAATATAATCAGTATCATTCCATACAAAGCTGATGGAATCTCACCCCCGCAAGACAGTGATGAGCTAGCTCTTCCTTGGCCAGAAATTTCTGATTCTCAATCTTGAACTTTATACTTCTCATAAACTGAAGTATATTGATACAGTCAATGAAAGATCATCAATGACTGTACTCTCACCTTACAAATGTTTTTAGCAGACTATCAAAGAGTTCAATATGATTCACATTAATTTAATTTAATACTCAGACCTACATCTGGCAATGTCGTCTAGTGATCAAGGAAAATGACAGCACTAGAGCTGTTTTTAGAAGTATATAATAACTTAACCCATTTTTCTACAAGCAGTGTGAGCTGTATTATCATATACTTATTCGTACAAAAATTAAACTCCCATCTTTCTCACTGGTATTTATTTATCCATTTAACAAATAACTGAGCTACCCAAGTAAGTATGTGCAAAGCACCATACCCACTTAAATGTACTATCTTCCAGCATTTTGTTTCTATTAACATTAGGAACGAACTTCATGTCAGTAGATTTTAATATGTACTCGTTTTTGTCATAATTAATTTTTGACATCAAATAAAATGGGATGTAGTGTGATTATGCAGTATATGAATTTCTGCATCTTATGCCTTCTTTTTTCTTGTCTCATTACTAATTCCTTTCTTTTCTTTTTTTTTTTTTTTTGTGACAGTCTTACTATGTTGCTCTCAGTAGAATGCTGTAGCATCACAGCTCATAGCAACCTCAAACTCCTGGGCTCAAGCAATTCTCTTGCCTCAGTCTCCCTTGTAGCTGGGACTATAGAGGCCTGCCACATTGCTTGGCTATTTTTGTTTGTTTATTTGTTTAGCAGCCCAGCTATTTTGTTTGTTTGTTTATTTAGCAGGCTGGGGCGGGGTTCAAACCCACCCACTTGGGTGCATGTGGCTGGTGCCCTAACCACTGATCTATGGGCACAGAGCCTATTAATTCTTTTCTCACAAGATATTTCTCCTAATACCATAACAAGGAAGGAGGAGGTAAAAGAGCAGGAGGAGGAGAAGAAGGGAGGGGAAGAGGAAAGGGAGGAAAAGCAAGAGCAGTAGGATGGGGAGGAGAAGCAGGAGGAGAAGAATGGGGAAGGAGGAAGGAGAGGAGGAGAAGGTAGAGCAGCAGGAGAAGAAGAAGAGGAGCACAGAGAGGAGGAGCAGGAGGGGAGAGGGAGAAGGAGCAGGGGAAGAAGCAGCAGCTCTGGAAGAAGCAGCTCCAGCAGCAGCAGCTGAGATATGGAAAAATATTAGAGGCTTCCTTTTACATTTATATCACTTTCTATTGCAAACCATGTCCCTTATCAACATCTAGCAAAATGATGCTCTTGAATGTCAGAGTAGCACTCCTGCTAGCAGTAGTGGTTAGCTTAGTCAGTCAGACATTCAATTATTCCTCTTGACATGACAAAGTATAACATTTCCCAGGAATCTTCATAAAAAAATAAAAACCAAAGACAAGCTAATTGTACATTACAACTTTTCTTCAATTTCTTGTAAAAAATAAAGGCTTGAACTCTGTCACACAAAGACGTAGAGAAAAAAAATTAAGAAATCATTAAGTTGATTTGAGTACTGGAAAGTCAGTTGTTTCTGTTTTTTTAGTAAATAGAGCAATTATATTCCTAAAAGTTAACCATAAAACAAAATTCTTATATTTTTGTTCCTTCACTAAGAAACTTCAGAAACACAAATTACATTAAATCATTTTTATGTTTCTAGAGAAAAATGTAAAAAGTGGTTATAGTTCTCGGAGTTTTCTTAAGCAGGGTAAAAAGGACTACTAAATGAGTTAGAGCTGCTTTGAATCCCAACCGTAACATCCAACATAAGTTTAGCACGTAACATTCCCAAGAGAAACTCAATTTTTACCATCTAGGTGGCAGATGTTTGTAACTTGACTTTAATTTCTGTGATAAAAGACCCAGGATTATAATGCTTTAATCTTCCTAAATGAAAAGCAATAAAAACAATGGCTTAAAAATTCTCAGAGTATGGGAAAAAATAAAACTTATTTCTTCGATGTTTATTTATATAAATTGATGGTTAATTTTAAATGCTACTCTGAACTTTCCTATACTTATAATTAAGATTAAGATATTGTCTTGATTGTGTTAGTACAAAGATGTTATAGGAACTTATACACTGAAAATAAAACACTCCATGAGTTCATAATTTTTCAAATTAGGAGATGGCTACATGGGAATTCATAATGCTAATCTCTCTACTTTTATAAATGTCAAAATTTTTCACAATGAAAATAAAGATAACTTTTTTTTTTAAACAAAATTAAAAAAACATTAAATTGGGCTCTGGACAGTAACCAGTGAGAGGAAACAAAACAAAATACAAAATGTCTACATTACTACTTGCAACCACTGTTCCCCTGTTGACAAATAATCTCTCATTCAGAGTTCTGTCTGTTTTACATTGATGAATCCAAACTATCAGCAGTCCATTTTCCATCAATTAAAGAACATTGGGGTATTTATGAAGCCTTTCTAACACAAATTAATGTAAACTAAGGAGTAACATTTAAAAAAGTAAAATGTCAATTATTAAAAACAGAAAAACTGCTTTATAAATTAAATATGGAAAAAGTATTTAAAATGAATATTTGAAAAAGAGAAAAGCTAATTGAAAGAATTCTTGAAGCAACTTACATGTCATAAAGAAATTTGTAATACTATTTTGTTATACAGAACTTATTTGTAGATATCTCACTTTGTTTTTAATTCAGTAGGAATCTACGTACTTATTTCCACGTAGTGCCATTATTAATATTAGAGTGGGAGGACTATTTGCTTGATATACGTGTTACTTTCTGTCATATTTTTTCATCACTGATACA
>NW_003852445.1:2649569-2677738 GCF_000181295.1 Otolemur garnettii
TTTTTTTTTTTTTTTTGTTTTTTGTTTTTTTGAAGTTTCTGGCCAGGGCTGGGTTTGAACCCACCACCTCCAGCATATGTGGGGCCAGCGCCCTACTCCTTTGAGCCACAGGCGCCACCCAATTTCTTCTATTTCTTACTTTTTAAATATATACATCTCTTTCTCATCTTGAGAAACTCCTTGTACTAATTAGTCATCTCTTCCTTCTTATCAATAAACTTCGTGAAAAAAATGTACCCTCTTAACCCACTCTTCTTCTTCTCAACTCTAAGTAACAGCATAACAAAAACACTATATTAACTTATTCAATATAGCAATTCTGTCAGGTAAGTTATTTTTAGCTCTATTGTACAGAAGAGGAAGCAGAAGCACAGGGAGGTAAAGGAACTTGCTCAAAGTCACTTGCAGCTAGTAAGTGGCAGATGGGCAACCAGGTACCAGAGCCCAAGTTATTTCCCACTGTGCAATATTTCATTTCCAGGAGCTTATTTGTTCATATAATTTTCAATATTATTTGATGATGACTCTGCCATCAACTTATTCAGTCTTGATTTCTCCCTTTTTAGTGTTACTGCCTCCTATTTTGAGATACCTTAACCTCATTATGTCAAAGTCTAGCCCAAACCCTCTCTCCTTGGTGTTGCTCTACACCACTACAAAATAGAAATCTATTTTGTTTCTTAACTTACAAACCTTCAATGACTCCTTATTACTTAGAGAATGGGGTCTCCAAACTCCTCATCAAGGCACATATGCTTTTCACAATCTGCTCACAAACTACCTTCTCACTCTTACCACCTGCCACTACTTATATGTTTCATCATACCTAATTATTAGAAGTATAAGATAAGTTTTTTTTTTTTTTTATTAAATCATAGCTATGTACATTAATACAGTCATGGGGTACAGTGTACTGTTTTTATATCCAATTTGACATATTTTCATCAAACTGGTTAACATAGCCTTCATGTCAATTTCTTAGTTATTGTGTTAAGACATTTATATTCTACATTTAGAAAGATTCCCATGTTTTGTCACATTCTGGTGCTTTATATAGAAAACAGCTTAGTTTTGGAAATCATTCATCTTCTCTTCTTGATAAATCACTACTCATCTGTATTTCCTCAACTGCCTATACAGTTTCTTTTCTGGGTAAAATCCAATATCTCTTTCCTCTTATATTCCTACATTTGTTTTTAAAAGAACTCTATCATCACCATAAATGCGTAACACTGTACTGTCACTTGTAATCTAGATTATGAGCTCTAAGAGAACTGGGTCTTCCTCTCACTGATATTTGTATCCAGCACCCAAAACAGAGCAGTCACTCAGAACATATTTGATGTTGAACATATTTGATATCTGGTTATAGTTCTTCTTTAATATTCAAAATCAATATGCCCTGTACACACAAAGATAAATTAATGAATCACACCAGACATAATATTAATTAATCACTCTTTGTCTATGAAAATGCCTAAAAACTTAGCAATATACAGAACATATTTTTGTTTAAATCTTAATACAAGCATGGGCCTCTGTCTTGAAGTGCCAGTATACAAAGCACTCTACCCTATACAAGCAATCTTTGAATAAATAACAAAATACATGAAGGCAAAATAGGTCAGAAATGTTAGGCTTATTTCCAAGCCACAAATTACAACTATTACAAAATACCCTCATGAACCATACAGTGAACAGTTAGTGTCCCAGCTACATTAATTCCTACATGTATAAAATATTTTGGCACTGGTATGACACAGCCATAGCATTTACCAAATGGTTTATTAGATTACATTTATAAATCACAAAGGCATCAGCTTGCACGCTCAGCTGCCTATAAGCATGAGGTGGATTGAAGCTGTCTCAATCAGCCTTAAGTGTGGGGAATGCATTGCTTAGTTTTGCTTATAAGAGTAAAGGTAAACTGCATTAAGTAGATCTTTAAAGAAAAATACAACCAGAAAGCAATGTGATTTCCACTATATTTTAAATGGTTGTTTCCTCTGCAGGCTATTCCTCCTAAATCTACTGAGGAAAAAAAAAATGCACAGGTTACAAAATAAGGTGATGAGAGGAATGCAAGGCAGTGCGAACAGTACAAAATAATGATGAAATACTCAGGCAGTCTGGTTACTTAAACTAAAATGAAGTCCATTAAATTTTGTCTTATTTCTTTAAAAACTGTTTAGTATCTCACTGAAAGTTTTTTCTTAACTTATATTTAACTCCTGGTATCAACATTCTCTGATTGCACTTAATAAAGTGAGTGGCCTTGAGTGATTTTGATCCTGAAGTGACTGCCTTGCTTATATTCCAGGTTCACACATGGACTGGTCTAAAGTTCAGAGTTCAAAATAATTCAACTTTTAATACACATAATGAAAAATTACACCGAAGTTCATCACCAGAACACAAAAGTTACATTAATATTGCTGCTGTAGACTAAACAAAAGTAAGAGTCATCAGTCTTTAAAACTTCTGCTGTTTTTCTAGCTCCAAACAGGAAAAGTATTTTGGAAATAAAGGGCTCATTAAAGAAGCCCTTTAAACTACTGTTGGAACTCAGAATTTTTGCCCTATAGGTGGAACTCTAAGCAGTGATTTAATGGCCATTCTTATTTACACTTGTCAGTATTTTAAAATTTTATACTCTGAAGAGAACAGATGACATCTGACATTGCAAAGTTTGACATTGCAAAGTTCACACACAGTATGTCAAATAACTGGCAAGCCCAAGACACAAAAAGACAAATGAAACTTTGATTTGTTAAGGAAAAAAACTTATCATGTAAGTTTACTTTTCTCCCTGTATCACTGAGTTTATATTTTTGTCTTTCTTAGGACTAGCGGTCTAAAAATAAAGTGAATTAAAAGTAATTAATTTAAAATAATACAAATATTAAATCACCAAAATTCTTGAACAAAAACAAATCTTTAGGAATGCTTTTTTAGAAAATTCTGGAGCTTGAAAAAGAACTATTTGCATGCTTTCTTGCATTAACAAGAGGGCAGGTAATAATGATGGCTTGTATGACAATATTGTCTTTGTTAGTTTTGCCCCAACAGAACTAAAGATTTCCTGATTACAACTCTGTAATTTAAGTCAACTGAAAAGATTTCTGGGGAAGGGAAACAAAGAGGAGTCTGAGCTCCAGCATTTAAGTGGACTATATTACCTAAGTTTACTCTTCAGGGTAGGACACTGTAAATAAGAGGGGGTCCTACTTCTACAGCCTATGGTAGGTCATGACCTGACCTCACTGTACTGGGGCAAAAGAGAAAGTTGTGCTGGAGCCTCCATTTACATGCTTCTCTGCTCCACCTTCAGGATCCACATAGGGCCTTACAATGAAGTGTTCACTCTGTACTGGAGCTCATTGTCAAGATTTTTAAACAGTTGCTTTTTTATTGTAATGAGCCAATTATGAGCCAGTCACTCAAGCAGTCATTAACAATAGATTTTTTTAATTGCATTTTTAATGAATTTTATTTTGGATAAAAGCCCTTAAAAGTACCTATGGCAAAGGGTAATCATACATTGAATTAACAGCAAAATCTGTTTAATAATGACTTGTCTTTTATTTACTACAACAAAATAAATTCCAATGAGAGCACTAAAAAAATGACATTGTCAGGGAAAAAAGGTTGGGGTGGGAGAGTTGCATGCTACACTGCTAAAAAAATTTTTAATGAAAACATGCCTTTTTGCATTTAGTTATCTCCTTGCTTCTTCCTAAAGTGTGAATAAAATACTATCTCATTAACATAGACTTGATTTATATTTAGAAAATAATCATATATATTAATATCTGTAAGCTATCGGTGATGATTAATGTAATTTAAAAATAAGCTAAATTGGAAAGAGAAAGCAACCAAATTTAATGTACTTTTTCTAAAGATGAATACACAGGTAAGATATTAGAAGTTGTTTTTTAAATAAAGAGACTATAGTGTAAACATTTCCATTTCCCTGAAAATTCTTTCTATGTATGTATAAACAGAGATATCCTTGCTTTTATTAAAGTTAATAAAAAGTAACCTTATTTATTATTAACCTTTGAAGGGGCATAGTTTGACCACTCAGATATACAAATCTATCATTTTAAATTAATTGTTCAAACCTTATATAGTTACAAGTATAGGCTTAAATTTAAACAGAGTATGTGATTATTTCCAAGAACAATAAAATAAAGATTAACATTAAAATTTCACCATAGAAACAAAACAATTTTTAATTAGATTTTCAACACAAAAAGTAAAATTTCACTTAAAACATGTTATCTGTTTACATAGTATAATTCTGAATTACCTCAATTAATTTGCTACTATTAAATCATAATTAAGAGTTCACTATCCAGTGTGATTTAATAAATCATTAATTAGAAATTTTAAAGGATACCTGCTGCTACTAAAAAAATCCTCTATGGAGGCTAGACACGTCATACTCTGGTTAGGTCTTAAAGTTTTTAATCCATTAAAATTACTCACTCAAGGCAAAGAGAAAAATACATATGTACATATATATATATACATACACAAAATATACACATATGTGTGTATATATGAAAATATATATGCTATGTATATAGATGCATACACACATACACAATAGTTTTGTATGAGCAAAACTATTCCTAGAAAAAATGTCACTACACACTCTGATTTTGTTAAGGAAAAAAAAACTTCCTTAATGTTCCCGATTTTTAAACCCTTGTATTTTCTACTTTAAGAATGGGTTGACTGAAAGCATGGGGCTCGGCAGGAGGACTGTGCAGCCTCTGGTTAATTAATCTGCTGGCTGAATGACAGCGTGCCTAGGGGCATGGTGCTGGCATTCCACACAAGGTCCCAACGTGCTTTAAGCCTGGGATAGCTACATTTTGCACTCCAAGACTTTGCCCAACAAATAGCAGAAAGCCTTCAGAGCCCTCCTTCTTCTGTCTGAGATATTCCATCTAATTAATGTAATCCCTCTTTATCTTAAAGTTTTAGTAAATTTCAAATCTGAGGCATAATCAACACATCTATCTAGGTTCCTGAACACAGAAAATAGTTGCTCTAATGCTTTTTTTGTGTACCCCAAAAGATTCTTTATGTGGCATAAAGAAAATGAAAGCAAAAACATATTATAACATGCTTAGAAATTTTAAAACATGCTACTTGATCTATTCAAAAAATGGTATGTAAGACTCAATGTTTAAGAATTCAATTTGATGAATCTGGCAAATTCCATCTCACTGGGCTTTACTTTTTTCAATATTATAAATATACAAATCATACACCCCCAAATACTTTGAAAATTACTAATACCTAATCTTGAGCAAGGTAAGGCTGTTTTTTTAGCAATAGGATACAAATGACATTCTCCTAATCCCTTTTACTACCAGAACAAAACATCTTTCAAATCAAGATAAAATCACTACATCATGAATGTTAATATCATTCTGAGAAAAATAATACCTTTTGACTAGAAAAGACCATCCCTTTAGGGAGAAATGTTGTGTTAAAGTGGATTATTCTTTTAGTAGTATAATAGAATGGCTTCAACCTTGTCCCAGATGAAAAATCAAAATCTGCATTTAAATGGAAATATTTTACAACAGATAGGACGAAAAGCTAAAAACCATGTGAAATACCTACTTCCTTACATTTTAAAAATCTAAAACACCACGTGAGAGCTTTCGCAGGAAGTTTTGGCTTTAAGATTCTGTTTGTATGTTTGTTTCATTTTGATGAAGAGTTTGCGGCACAATATAATTTCACAGCTTTGTGATTAACACATACTATTTGTGCCTATTATATCAAGTTCACAAATCAGATCGAGAAGCTAAGCTGAACAATTTTTACAATTATAAGAAACAGATTTATGGTTTAGGCTTAGGTAAAGAATGAGTCGTCTATTTTCTTCCTATTTTTAACTGTGCCATTTTATATGTAATTCTTACAAGGCAATAGCAGTTTGCTGAAATCAAATAAAATCGGAGTTTCTTCCACATTGACTCAAATCACCACTATGGTTAGAGAAAAAAGAAAGCTAAATGCTTGGCAATATTATAACAACTGCTCTTTGTGACCTGAAAGATTATTTTCAGTTCTTCAATAGTTAGGGCAATTTTCTTAAATCTTAAAGGAGCCTGACAGTACTGCACATTTCTTAATGCTTGCATTTACTTTTACATTATAAAACAATAAAACAGCAGGATAATGCTCATGCAGGTTAGAGACTTGTAACATTACCACAAATAATTCTACTGTATTATGGCAAAACATAAGCTTTTTAAATGCAGGCTGACTAAAGAAAGGGAAATCTGTATTTATTGAAAATACTGAGACAAATAAGATTAGAAATATAACTTAAATATTGTACCTAGTTCTAAAATAATGTTTGAAAAACTAAAATCTATGCTGGCTGATTTTTTTGTCCTAAATTAAAATACAATTTTTAAGCACGGTGCTTATTGGCAAGTGAAAGGTTTACCATCTTTCTTTCTTTGAGTTTATTTTATGTTTCTTCTTCTGGAATCTCAGGAACCAGTCACACCAGGTAATTTGATCATTTTTCCTCATCAAAGTTGTAAATCAAGGTATTTTATAACTATTAGCTTCAAAGATACAGGTGCTTTGATGCTAGTCACATATTTGACTTACTGGACTGCAAATAATAAGTCAACCTGCAGGACTTGTTATATTATTTCCTTTCTAAAATCACCTCATCTTCTAATCACTATGCAGGTCCTTAGACATGGGAATCCTTACTGCTGGAAGCTCTGCCCATTTTTGCAGGAAACTGTATGAATCTCTTTTATTGAAAAGACACAAAGGGGATTTCATTTGAAAGCATAACAGAAGCAACAACTCCTGCATATTATACCTGGTGATTCTCCTACTTTCAGTAGGTAATTAATTTTTATCCAGTTGCCCAGGATTCTCCTAGTGATTAACATGGGGCAAGAAAGAATAAAAGCATTTTTGTGCAGTAACCTAGTTCTCAGATTTAACCTAGGTACTCCATCCCTGGTCCCAATTCCCCACTGTACTCCCTACCCCTCACCTTCAATCCCAAAACTCCTAGTAGAAAAGTTTTTCAACTATAAATGGGAGTTGATGATATACTATAAAATTAAGCCCCCTCAAAAAAACCTTCTAAAACTCTTATCCACATCATCATTAGTCTACACAAAGTAGCAAACTTTACTAGGAAAGTTGTATGTGGGACCATTACAGATGGTCCCAGACTCATGGATCTTTGAAAGCACTATGACTTAAAATCACCTGAATCAGATACAAATAGAAAACATGGCAAATTAGTTTTTAAAAGAAAACATAACCCCCACAATCCTTGTAGATGTTGAGCTCACAGCCAATGTGTGAAGAAACTGGCCTTAAAAATCATATGTTCCTCTTCTAAATAAATGACACTCTACATTATCAAGGAAGCAGAGTCCAAAATCTGACTACGTGAAGTGTGGTTTCAGATGAGCAACATCAGCATCATCTGGGAAATTGCTAGAAAAATCTCAGGATCCCCCCACACCAACTGAATCAGAATCTGAATTTTTAAAGATCTTCAGATGATTTGCTTCCTCTGCATATTCAAGTTTAAGACTAAGTGCTCATTTCTTCTTCATTGAGACATAAAACAGTGAAAGAACAAACTGTACTTATAAATACACATAAATATTACAGAGGACCATAACTTAAATCATGAAGGAGAAAACAGAAAATTTAAGTAAAACCTAAGAATTTAAACTAGATCTAGATCCCATAATCTATGCTATTACCATTTGAAAATTCATTCATGTGTGTCTATGTATGCACACATCCATGTGAGAGATGAAAGAAAAGGAAACAAAGGAAAAATAGGATGTGAATGAGAGGAAAAATGAGGGAAGAATGGAACCAGGAAACAGTATATTGTGTCCAAGTGTACACATTTGCAGCTGAAAAGGAGAAGAAACACAGTAATAACCCCACAGCTTGGAAAAGAGCAGAAACACCCCCTCTCAGATGGTGACATGAAATTCTCTTCCAAAGCATAAATAAATAATTTAGTAATAACATGATACATTTGTTTTATTCTTACAATGAACTATTATAATACCAAATCTAATATCTAAATTTAAAGTACTAGCGCTAGAGTTTTGTTTTGTTTTTAACACCATAATGGAAATTGCCAATATTAATAATATAAGCTCATGAAAGAATAAGAAACTCATTAAAATATTTTGTATTCGGTATTTAGATGTAAGGTAATTGTTTAAAGCTGTAGCAATAATATGTAAAATGTGAAAAATACCTAAAATATGTTTAATATAAAAATGCTTAAAATGATTAATCTATTTTATCAATAACATCACATTTATTTATTGAGAGAAAATTAGAAATCACTTCTAAATGCTGTCAAACTTAATGATGCCAATAGAAAGTAAGTAGTTGAAACTGAGGTGAATAATACTGTGGCTAGTTAAAAAAGAACCCAGTAAAAAAAATAAAATAGCATCTGTAACTGTTTAAAAAATAATATGTATGTGTCTATACCTATATCTATGTTCATCCACCTGTCACATTTTTAGTATACAACATATTAAAATTCAGTCCACTTTGCAGCTGGTCATCTATCCACTATAGCTCCATTAAATCAGTGAAAACTGACTTCTCACAATGGGAAAAATCACCCTTGCCTTGCATTACATGACTGAGCTGCCCTAACACATATCTCTTTGGTTTTGTTCCAAGAATAAAATACAGTTAAAAGACGGGCAGAATGCTACTCCCAGCTTGTATTCACCAAATGCCAGGAACTATAAAAACAGAATTCCAAATTAAGGTTTCAGATATATTAAACAAAGACTTAGAATTTCAAAATATAAATAATAAATGCATAAACAGGTATGTTACTTATGGAAATCAACTAGGCAATATGTATCAATGATGTTAGAAATTATCATATACTTTTATCCATTAATTTTACATCTGGAAATCGATATTAAGAAATTAATTAGTTTTTTAATGTAGACAATAATTTATGTGTACATGTCAAAGTGGTATTATTTATCGTAAAAATTAGATTCAACCTAATTTACAAAATTAGGGAATCATTAAGGAAATGATTATACAGCCACACAATAAAAATATTAAGTAGCCGTTAAATTATATTTCTGAAGCGGTTTCAATGGCATGAAAAAATTCTCCTGATACATTAAGTTAAAAAAAGCAATGTACAATGTACCATATATATCTGCATATATATATATAGAGAGAGAGAGAGAGAGATACACATAAATATTTTAGAACCTCTGTAACACCACCAAGGGACTGTACAAATTCATCAACATACAAAGGTTGTTAACATAAGGAACTTGGCCCACTGTGGTGATATGTACATGAGGTACGTGTCTTTTCTGTGAAAATGAGGTCAACTTAATGAGGTAGTCAACTATGTATGTTCTACTGTACACACACACACACACAAAGGGGTATGTGCCTATCTGAGTGTTAAATATATATATATATATGGAAATACGTCAAAATGTTAACTCTGAGTGAATGAATATTGAGCAATAACTTCATTCTTT
This sequence comes from Otolemur garnettii, assembly GCF_000181295.1. Classification (NCBI taxonomy): domain Eukaryota; kingdom Metazoa; phylum Chordata; class Mammalia; order Primates; family Galagidae; genus Otolemur; species Otolemur garnettii. The sequence continues at coordinate 2,659,148 of NW_003852445.1, forward strand.
CCTACTTGTATATATATAGTTTTAAAAATATAATTGTTCTATGTATCAAACAAAATTAGAAAAGAATTTAGATAATAAAAAACAAAGCTTGAATAAGAAGGGTGAGGATTCTCAAGATCACAAAGAAACTATCCACTGAATAAATAACTTGTGTACATCTACAAGAGGAGTGCCAAAAACCAAGTCTCAAAGATGCTCTTTCTTCAGACTACTTGAGGGGTAGAAGATAGATGGAAAAACCCTGAAATTAAAAGTAAAAAGAATACATAATTATGACAAAAACTTCAGAAAAGTTAGATCTATTAGAGTCTAGCAACTAGACAAAGAAAGCAAAAAGGATTATCTAATGTCAACGTTACTTTTACTGTGCAAAAGTATCAAATACACTAAATGATTTAAGAAAATAAATTATAACAACATTTGCTTTTAGGAGGCTTACTCAAAGTCTTATATTGATTATAGTGAAATAAATTAGTTACTTTCAAATCACAACAAAACAATTCTCATAGGTTCTAATTTTCTCTTCTACAAAATTGACAGATACAAAGATTGCTCTTTTCTGTCCCCAGATAAAATATATTTTTAAACTGTCCAGATAATGAACATTATATTCTCAAATATGTGACCATTTCACAAACTATGCCTCTTTATAAGACAATATTTTAGCGACTATGTTAATTATTAACAGTAATTTATAACTTACATTTCTCCCTTAACTTTTCATAAAAGTAATTTTCTTGGTTGTAAATGTTTCATAATTATTTGCATTTCAGATTGATTGATCAATTGATTCCAAGTCAATAAAAACATGAAGAGAAGAGTAGGAAACTTTATACTAAATCTCTTACATAAAACATGGAATTCAGTGAATAGCAGTGATTCTATACATAGCAGGGATTCAGGAATTATCAGTTAACCATAAAGCAAAAAACTTCAGTGTAAGTTTCGTATCATACAACTCTATAAAATTTTCAAAAACTACATTAGTTTTACCTATTTTATGTATAACACTACCTTAGCTAAAAATACACACAATTAATAGTTTGAGAAAAAACCTGAAGGAAAATAGTATAAAGCAACCACTTAAAGCTAACTACCAAATTTCTTTTTCTTTTTTTTTTTTTGCAGTTTTTGGCCGGGGCTGGGTTTGAATCCACCACCTCCGGCATATGGGGCCAGCGCCCTACTCCTTTGAGCCGCAGGTGCTGCCCCCGAATTTCTAAGTATAAATGCTCAAGAGTTTCATCTTAAAACAATGCTCTTGATATTAGCCTAAAATTAAAGTTTATACATTGTTACTTAGTCTTTAATAAAAACTAGTTAATGATCACCCTAAAGAATAATCTCAAATGAGATAATACTTCCATACACAAAAAAGGATGTCTGGTTTCCAAAGCAACTAATTTAAGAGGAAAGTAAGTAGCTTCTAATCTACCATCTCAGGACACAATGAATTGGAAGTCTGATTTAATTTTAGTTCTGAATCCCACTACTCCACTTTGGCAAATATTTCATGGTGTTAGCCTGGTAGATTATGGAAAAAACTATGTTAACGTGTAACAATCTGGGCTCTACTGAGGAGGATCAGGAGGGGGAAGCTTAGCTAATTTCTACGAGAATCCTAGAGACTAATCTGGTTAAGAATAAATGGACAAAGTATTTCAAAGTATTAATCAACATTATAAGCTAATTCAAAAATCATACTCCCCAAACAGGGGAATCATGTCAGTCTTAAGAAACACAGCATTCTTTGAAGACTTGGAGGAACTTAGTAAAACTGGCCTGACTTGATGAATGGACACCAAGTCATGAATAAAGAGAAAAAAAATGAGGAATTTTTTTTAAAAGAGCAATAAATAAATTCATCACAAATAATAATTCTTATTAATACACAACAGTAACTTTCTGCCTTAAAACTCAAAGTGCTACTTTGTTGATATAAGCACTGTGCTTTAATCATCTATAGCTGTGCCTCTACTAACTACATCTCTAGCACTTAGAAAAATGCCTCAAACAAACCAAAATGAAAAAAATAAAAATGTATGTTAACATTCTACAACTTATATAGCATGTGTAAACATTGTAAGTTAAGGTTACAGTGTATGTGACTACTTACCTTTGCACCTCTTTCATTCACCATAGAAGCGCCAAGAAAAAAACACATAGAACCAAATCAACTTGAAACGTTGTTCATATTGTTTTCTCAAAAACTTTTCAAATTCTCAGTGATATGTCCATTTTCTGCTTCCAATGTTTTCCTAGCTATGAAGTTTTTAGTAGGTGGTCACCTGAAAAACCCTACAGCAAAAAATCCTGGAAAATATTAAATTAATTCCTACTTGTATTAATTCCAAGCGAAAGCAAAGCCAGAAATAGACATGCTGAAATGCACAAGCTTTGAGATCATATGCATTGGTGCCAACACAGACAATATATTAATAAAAAGACAATTAAAGACAAAATAAAGAGCAGCAGAATTTCCACACAATACCTCAAGTCACAGAAGAGCATAAATAACTTCAACAGATAATTATTAATTTAAGTATGAACAATGCTCCTTGCCCTAATGCAAGAGAAAGTGTTTACCTAGTGACAAATAATAAAGTGATTGTTAACATTTAGTGATGTTTCCCATATGATCTCTTCGACCTGGATTATTGCATTAAATGCTTATGACAACCCCCATATTGATACTATTAGTAAGTAGTCTTCAGAAATGTGAAAGCCAAAGTGTAGAGAAGTTAACTAAACCAAGGTTAAACCATGTAGTGGAGTCTAGAACAAAATCAAGTCCAACCCAAGAGTCTCCTTATTACTCAAAGATAAAAAAGGAAAGAAACAGAAAACCACCAACACTTCTTATTAAGTACAACACTGATTTTCTTAAATATATTTATAACTGCAAACACATCATTGGTCATCATTAAAGTAAAGAATAAAAATATACAGTGTATCAAGTTCTTAACCACTTTTTCGGTCTCATTTATTAATGTGCAACATAGCTCCCCTAATCACAACTGAGTGATAGAGTTGAGGAGGAAACAGATGATCCTGGGATATGCCCAGGAGGTGTCTGTCCAACCATAAGAATTCCACAGTATACATACCTATACCTCTATTTGTAAGCAGTACTACTTCTGACTCCACCAAATCTTGTTTGTGGCTTCCAAAAGATTTTGAAATAAAATGCATGCTCAAAGATTTTGTCACATTTCTCTCATGCAATACTCATGTGAAAAAAAAAATCATCACACACTTCAATACCAATTCATAAATATAAAAACTGAATTAATAAAAAATAATAGCGTGCTATTTTTTCCCTAGGTTTAATCTGTTTCATTCAGCAGCAGTAATGATCTCATCTCAGTCTACCATGTTGAAAAAATTTAAAGAATGATTTTTCTTTTTTGGAGGACTGCTATAAAATTATCATTGACATTTTAATTAAAAAAAGAAATGTATATAGAATAAATAGGACGTTTTCTCTAGCAGTCTGCAGTGGCTGCTCCATTGCTTCTTTGTACAGTCCTGGTAAATTATGCAGGCTCTCACTAGACAGAGCAGCTGTATTTCACTGTCTTCAGTAATGTAATCTACATTTATCACTATTTTAATTAAGTGGATTCTTAATTTGGTACTCACATTGCAAAGAAAAAATACCTTATTCAATTTTTTTTTCTTTCGGTAGACAGCATCCTGTCAGTCTTGTAAGCCAGAATTTAATTTTAAACATGTTTCTTACTGCAACTGGTTATTATTTTAAAAAGAACCATCATACTTGGTTCTGAGGAGCTTGCTTATTTTCATGCTATCAACCTAAAATAAAACATGAGTCCTTTCTTTATAACGATCAAAAAAGATACTTTCATAGTCTTCAACTTTAACAGAAGTGATATCCTAAAAATAGTAGATTATATTCAAGGTTACATGAAATAAATAGGAAGCACAAATAAGAACTTTACAAGAAAAAACAACCCTTTACTCAATGTTGAGAAAATTTAATCTGAAGTTCTTTGTATAAGATTATTTTTTATACTGGGTCAACTGAAATGTCTGAATCTTTAAATACACCACTATGGAATGCAACACTTTTTAATCATTGTGAAAACAAATTCTGAATATTTTTATTTTCCATTATTATCTGTAAAAAGAACAATGTTTTTTAAAATAAGCTGACGAATTATGCTAGAAGTATACTTGTTTAAAAGGGTTCGCAGAGAACAATTACTTTAATATTATATGGCTACATAAAATTGTACATTTTTATACATATGGTGTTTAAAGTCATATATATATATGTATTAATAAAGGAAGGCCTGATTTTCAAAAATGTTCTCAATGCAGCTCATATTAATTGAGCATCTTTTAGGTACCAGGTGCAGAATTAGGGGCTATCAATTCAAACCAAAGTAAGACAAAGCCCTTGTACAAAAGGAGTTTGTGTGTGTGTGTGATGTGCTGTATACTCACCTACATACATACGTAAATAAACAATATATAGTTTAAACTTTGTTCCTTCAAAAGGGAGGGACACGAGGTCTCCTCTCCATTTCAACCAGAAAAGCTCCACCCTCATCTATTTTAAACATCGATCTTCCTTATACCTAGTGCAGAAAATATGAGTAAGGGCTCTAAACTACTGATAAGAACCCAAGTAAATGAAAAAGTATCTTAAGTATTTCCAAGAATACTAAAGGAGAAAAATTAAACACCCCTGTTTTGTTTCTTTCTGAGTTTTAGTTATCATCATATTCACATGTTGCCAAATTTTGGTTTGCGGTTACAACTAAAACAAAGTTTACAAAGATGGCCTTTATTAAAAGTTTGGGAATGATGTGTATAGGAAATTGAAACTTAATGCACCCTCATTTTGTTGGTCCAGATTACCTAGATGCTATGCCACATTTTAGATTCACATAAATCACCAAAAGTTGTCAAATACATGGATGATTTTTAAATCTAAAGTGCATTAAATAAATGTGTTAGATTTTACATTAAAACTTCCTCAATAAAACAAACCCATTTACTTTCACATAGAGGTTTTAGAAGTAAAGTTAACATTTAAGCTTCTATGATGACCTGGCTAATTTATATATATTATCTTTAATCCATCACAAAAAACTATGAAAGGATCAGCTATTTTTACTCCCATTTTACAGAAAGTATGCTCAGAGGTTAAGAAATGTGTTCAATATTAAATAGTGAATACACAGAGAAAGTATGATCTGGGTCATGTACCTTTTACTAAAACACTTTCAGAAGGAAAATAAATTTGATCTCTAAAATTTTGCTCTCCTATTCATTTAAATATGATGCCTACTTTTATTAGCGATAATTTCACATCTAGTTGTATTTACAATAAAAAAATTTAGCTATCAACACGTGCATGTACAATCTAATAGGTAAGAAAAAAGAGAAGGGAAATCTAAAATTTAAATCAATGCTAATGAATGACAAATAATTGAGTCATTGTGTGACTCTCCTGGTTTGAATTTAAATAATGTCATGTATAAAGCCTGTGTTACCCAATTAAGAAATAAGTAAAAGTTAAAGTTTTAGGCAGCCTACTCAGATTCTAATTATACAGAAGAAACAAGTACAAAGAAACTAAATTATTCCTTAAAATACTCCTAGTAGACTTCAACTTCAAAAAGATATTTCATGAAGAGACAGTACAGCTTGTAAGATTCCATCTATCTCAAATTACTCTGATGAATGTCCGATAAAATTTGAGATTTACCATGGGGTAACAACAAGAGGTAGCCAATAATTCTAAATGAAAACTCAGAATGGTCTTTTGTTCTCTTTGTTTAAAGTAAAGCCGCCAGTGAAGAACAAGAATGTCTACTTAGGAAAAAGGGGTCTCTTGTCTGAGCAAAAATTAAACTGAAATATCCTGCTTCTTACCGGAATATTCCAAATCATCTACTATCTACTATTCACTAAAAGACTACAGAGGGCACTGTTGCATCAGCTTTGAAGCCTTACAATAGAAGTCTTAAAAAAAGAATACTGTCTATAAGGTATAATTTCACTAAAGGGTCAAATGAATGGAAATCTACTAAGCCAATCTACTAAGGAAAAGAAAAAAACAAATGTATGTTTTTCTAAAATAGGCTGGACTTCAATGGGGAAAAAAACTTAACAAAAACAACTGTCAAATTGAGAACACTGCACTGCACACATTTTGCATTTCCCTTTGTAGTGCTTTCATGAGAAAGGTAACTAATCATAGCACCTCCTTATCCATTGGAAACAGCACCCCATTGCAGAATCCTCTTCACAATCAATAGGAAAATGAATGTGGCACCACATGCAATCCTTCTGTAATTCTATCAACAGAAAGAATGCAGTCTGTTTGCATACTTTTGTGTAAAAGGCCAATTCCATTTGTCCCCTCTTTGGTAAAATGACAGCTACAGATCAATCACTTTCACATGAAAGTAAACATGCTATAAAAAAAAAAAAGAAAAAGAAAAATCAAAACTGAAAACCAAACTTGTTTTTTGGTTTTCAATAATAAACATAATTTTATTACACATAGAAACTCATAACAAAAGCAAGTTTTTCCACGTGGACATGCATTCTCTGTTACTGTAAAATATTACTAGGACATAAAATAAGTAAAGTATATACAATAACACTAACGAATCTTATAATTTCATTGGATAGCATTAAACTTCCATATATTTTCTATTCTCTCACATCACTCCTGTTATTCTTTAGAACTAAATTCAAATTAGTGTCAAAGTTTTTAAAATATACATGCTTACAAAGTATACAATGAGACAAACATATACAACATAAAGTTTCTGTTACACTACCACTTAATTTTTTTCCACTTGTTTGTTCACCAAAATTTTAAATTTTTGAAACTACAAATAGTACAAAAGTAAAAGGGAAATTATCTCATTTTGATAATTTAAAAATAATGACCTGAATCTCTGTGGAAACATGAACGTTAGCTATGAGAATTACAAAATCATGACCAAACCCATTAGATAATACATAAAACAAGAAAGATATTCCATTAGCATATATCTAGTCATACCAGCACATCACATGTTACATATCAACATTAATATAGTACTATCATAAAACTAAGGCCTCTAATAAAGAATCACAAGTTTCCTAGAAAAACAGTATACAACTCATTTTGTCACTCTCAAACTTCCACAGAGATTAGCACCTTCTCCGAAATCAAAGTGCAGAACTGTGAAAGTGTTAAAAATTCTTCAGTAATATGTCAACCTACTCATAAATCAAAAGAGGGGAAGGGGTTTTAGATGGTACATAGAATAAGTTTTATTACAAAAGCCACAGTTTAACAACTTATTTTCAGCCAATAAAAGTCAAAAGTAAAGCATTGTTAAAGTGGCTAGTACTGACTCTAAAGCTTTAACTTATTAACTTAACCAAAATGCTACTTGAGTATTACTCCCTTAAATTATTAATTTATGAGTTCTGTTTAGTTTCCTCCTGAGGCAAGGCAATTTGTAGGTACGCTGAATGCATGTAAATAAACAGAAAGCTTTTATAATAGTCTAATAATACCCTAAATGTAATAAAATAACCCTTTTTAATGAATGTTGAATGTACAATCCTATGAACCAAATTTATGTAAATGGACTATATAATTTAAAGAATCTGTAAGATCCTTTAGGAAGTAAATGCATGAATTCAGAAAAATTAAACACTAGCCTATTGCTTTTCATTGATCTGCTAAAATAAACGCTTACAACAGAATCAAAGTGCTGCTGGGACCAAGAAGAGTTACATGCAATTTTGAAGGAACCTAAGAGAAAGTGTCATGAACTATGAGAAAATTTATTTGCAATATTGTTTTTAATCTACCATAAGATGACTGCAAAGAAAAAAAAAATCAGGTAATGTCTTTTTAATATTTGGGATACTTAACTAGATATTTTAGTTTACTATTAGAAACACAGCATATTAAAATCCATTTTACTTAACTGTAATTTATGCAAAGCTTGATTGTGTGCAATAGCTGCTAAAAGGATGCAGCACTGTTGATTCACATACAAGCATTTTACTTAACTACATTAGATAATAGCAGTGCTCCTAAAGGAGTATAAAAAGCAAAGTGATTAGCAGTCATTACTGTTAATTAGTGCTCACATTCCTTGGGATGAATCTCCTTTAAGTCGAATACATGGAAAGTTTATTTCTGAAGGTTTGCCAAATCTTGCCTAGGTAAGTATCTAGCTAAGCCGTCAACTACCAGTAAGTAGAATGAAAAACAGGGACAGATCAGCATCCAATTAGTATGTCTAAGTTTTTAAACAGGAAAAGGGTTGAGGGGAATGAGTAAAACTGGAAACTCATACTTCACATTCTGCAATCTCACTGATAAAAGGAGGAAATGTGTGTTTATCAAACTTGCTGTGAGTGCACAGTTCATTCAGAGTCCTGTAAACAATCGCCTGGCTGCCCGCTTCCAAATGCATGTGAAAATCTGGGAGATTCAGAGCATCATATTAAGCAAGCAAGGTCACTCTAGTGATGCCCTGGAAATGGGAAATTAGGAAAATGTGGCAATCAGAGGTTTAGGACTGACCAGAAAAAGCCCTGAGGCTGGCTTACCATCTTTCACCACCAGTCAGGCTGTCTCTGCTTACTCAGTATTAACACAACAGGACTGAGGGGAAATGAAAATAACTCCACGCACCTAACTGGGACATCAGCTTTCTTGTGTAAAAAACAACAGGCATTTGTCACAGCAAGAAAATAAAATAAAAAAATAAAATCTCTCACACATAGATTTTAAGAACCTGCTCTGAAAGAAAAACAGGCTCCTCATGAACCTTCAGAAGGGACGTGGGGAATGGCTGACATCCTGTTGATTACCAGGTTTCCTTTCCCCAAATACCATTTTGTGTATTTTTAAATAACAGGACAAATCTTCAACAAAGAAGCTACAAAAGCAAAACTAGAAACTCCAAATGTGCAAAAATTATGCAAACACTCGTAATTCTGTACACATTCAGACTAATATATCCTTCAGGTATTTTTCTACGCATATACTTACACAAATACAATTTACAATAATGTTATACTATACAGTATATTTAGTAATCTTTTTCCTTCTCTGAATACACACAGAAGTATTACTACAACATCATTTTTAGTACCATACAACATTCTACTATATGGATATACCATAATTTAGATTTCTAATCATTTCTAAATCAAGACATTTTAAATTATTTCCTTAATATAAATTCCCCAAAGTGAAAACACTTGCTAAAGAGGGAGTGCATTTTTTCCTGTCTGATCAGTTCTGCTACATTATTTTTCAGAAAGGCAGAACCAATCTATAGGGCTCCTGGAAGACTGTAGGACACCTGTTTCTCCAAAACCAGTATACACCATTTCTAATTCCTGCCAAAGTGATAACTTGCATTTTTCAATTAGGGCGAATATTTTTTGGTCATTTTAATTTCTGCCTCTATAAAATGTCTGTTCATATCCTTAGCCCATATCTCCATTTGGAGGCATGCTTTCAAACATCCAAAGATAGTAAGAGATTACTCATCAAATACTAATCTCACCAATCAGAGATTATTTTAAAGAGGAGATGGCAACTGCATGAAATTTTAAAAACCCTAGTAGGGTTGGTAACTTCACATGAACTTATTTTACCACATTATATAACAGAAGAGAACTTCTCAACCTACATAAAAAGAAAAACAAAAATTAAAAACTGAACAAGACTGCAAATACTTCTCTGAAGCTACCTTTGGAAGAAACCTAAGAAACAAGGCTGGCATCATCAGCAATGCTTGTTGTTGTCATCATCTTTTTTTAGTTTTTGTCATTTTAGGGAATAATTGGAATATATTAAACAAAAGAATTATTTTATTAGCTATTTTGATATGTCAAGAATGGAGGCTGTAACTATGGTTGCTAGACAAATTCCTCATGCTACTATCCTGGATTAAGAATTTAATCAAAATATGTCATTTTTCAGAAAAGTACTAAGTATAAGAAAAAAAGCCAAAAATGGCCCCCTTTTCTCATTCAAATCAACTCAATTTAGGGAATCTTCTCATAGAATCAAGAAACCGATCTAGTAGCTAAATTTACTAATTTCAGACACATCTTCAGAAAAAGGTTTAGAGTATAGTTTTACACTACAGATCATATCTTTTCTTTACTTTTTTTTTTTTTTTTGACATAGAGCCTCAAGCTTTCTCCCTGGGTAGAGTGCTGTGCCATCACAGCTCATAGCAACCTCCAACTCCTGGGCTCAAGCAAATTTCCTGCCTCCACCTCCCAAGTAGCTGGGACCACAGGCGCCTGCCACAACGCCTGGCTAGTTTTTTTGGTTGCAGCCATGATTGTTGTTTGGCGGGCCCGGGCTGGATTTGAACCTGCCACCTTAGGTGTATGTGGCTGGCGCCTTAGCCGGTTGAGCCACAGGCGCTGAGCCACGTCTTTTCTTTTGAACAAACCACGGTTTTAAAAACATGCAAAGTTATTACCTACAACAGCTCAAAGGGTTATGAATCACTTTTTAAAAAAATTTCCAAGTCTTCAAAGATAGAAGCCTTTGTAAAATACAATAAAATGAATTTATAAGAAGAATAAAAATTTTAAAAGATACAAACTACAAGGTCAAATTTTTATTATTAGATTCAACAGATAAAATCACTCTCTAAAATTACTATAAAATTTCTAAATACTTCTTTTTAATTTTTGTATTTATATCATTTTGGATCAATAACAAACATTTCTTAGACTATACTTTGAGTAGCAATGATCTGAAATTATTTTAAGAGTTCTGAAATGAGATCAAACACAGAATACTCTGATCCCTGACTTAATAATCCCCCCATCAAACCGTATGGCTGCTCCTCTGTCTTACTGTCAGTACTATACCTCCCTTACTAGTTTATATATATGCTATATATGTATTGTAATATAGTAATATTTTCATGAATTTACACAAATGCAGTGCTGGAAGACAGCAGAACATAGCAACTAAAAGTATATGTTTTACCAGTTTTTAGCTGTGTGATCCTGGACAAGTTATTTAAACTCTGTGCATTTCAGTTTACTTACCTATAAAATAGGGATAATTAACCAGAGTTGAAGGATAAAATTAGAATATATGTGTAATGAGCTTATAACAATGCCTGAAAGATACTGCTATATATAAACAGCAATTATAATTAGAGATAAAAATAATTGAAAAAAAATTGCATGACTGGGTTTTTCAACAATCCATATACAAGAGAAAACTAAACTGAGGTGTATAACTTGCAGTGTTCATATAATAAACACTGTCTAGCATTTATGGATAGGCCAAAGTATTAGAAATACTAAGTCTTAAGAGAAATTCCACCCTTGGAATACCATAAAGTTGACCGTGCAATATGAAAATCCTCAACAGCATCAGTAGAGCAAATATATAACTAAAAGTTCTGAACACCTCTCATGAACACCACATGAGCACATCCAAAGTTGAAAAACACTTCAGTGCCTTCCCTCAAGAGGTTACAAATTTACAGGAAGGATGTATAACATGCAAATTATGTAAAACAAGGCAGAATAACTGTCCATAAAACTAAATGCAACAGAAATTTTAGAAAAGAAAGCTACACTTAAAATGAGGAGCAACTGCCTTTTGTAGCCCCATTCTCTTCCAATATAAAATCCGAAGGCCTATTTAGAACCAGCCATGTCCCCAAACCTATTGCCCTTTTCATGCCCTCATTACTTCTTATCTGAAATTGTAAGACGCCTCTTTACACTCTCTTACTCTCTTCTCTTTGAGATCTTATTATCTTACTTGAGAGGCACATAGCGTTTCCAGGTACTACCTCCAATTTGATTCTGCAGTTACTGGAAATGCCAGAAATCCTCCGATCTCATAGCATGTAGCAGTACGGCGTGTGCTGCAAACTCAGATGACAATGAATTCTTGACTTTAGTCATGACTATTCCCCAGCTACAAGGCTTTCTGACATTAATGATCAAACGCAGCTCTTAAACCTTTGAAAAGAATAGACCACTGTGAGTGGTCACCATAGTATGAGACTATGATAAAAATTTGGACCATTCCCTAGAAAAATGTATACATGCAAAAAATTTGCACAAAATTTGGAAGAGTTCAAGAACATCTCTTTCTTCTAGATTAAGAAATTTCATCTTGGCAGCTAGGGAGACAGCTCCCCCTCAAGGAATCACCCTGTTTGGTTACTCCACAGCAGTGTCCACAGGGAGAAACCTGCTTCCTACCATCTGTACTTGGATGTGCTACACACTGTTCTGTGGTCACCCATCAGGTTCTCTGAGTGAACCCCCAGTAGGAACACGGGGCTACTATGAATTATGCTGCCATGAGCATTCATGTACACGTTTTGGTTGGACACACACTTTCAGTTCTCTGGAAGTGGAATTGTTTAGCTAGGTCACATGGCAACTCTGTTTAACCTTTTCAGGAACAGCCAGACTGTCTTCCAAAGTGGCAGCACCACAGGACGCCCACCATCACTGTATCAGGCTATATTCTTTGCACCCTCCTCGATACTTGCTATCGTCTGTCTTTTTGATAGGGTTTTGAAGTATCAACAGGAATGAGCCTGGCATACAGAGGTGGGCAGCCACAACTGCAGGAGACGGGCAGCTTGCGGGGAGACACAAGGAACTACACTGCGACTCTTATTTACTTTCTGTGATCAAGTCCAAGATATAAGACCACTCAAAATCAGAAGAAGTTAAATAGGGGTAAAGAAGTCACACAAATGGATAAAAGATCAATAAAACATTTAAAGGAGGTAAAATATGAAAGGCTCAAAAGAGTACACCATAGAGTATTTATTAAATGATGATGGTTCTCCCTCCCCAACCTCTTGTAGAATTACCATTTAGAAGAGCGTCCACAAGGAACTGGTCTGAAAATAAACCACAGGCCATTTTGATGGTTCCAGAAGCAATCCTACAGTAGTTAGCTGAGAATTCTTCACAACAAGAAACAGGCTAGGCTTGGTGGCTCACGCCTGTAAACCTAACATTCTGGGAGGCTGGGGTAGGAGGATTCCTTGAACTCAGGAGTTAGAGACGAGCCTGAGCAAGAGCAAAACCCTACATCTACTAAACACAGAAAAATTAGCTGGTGTTGTAGCTTGTGCCTATAGCACCAGCCACTCAGGAGGCTGAGGCAGGATGATTGCTTGAACCCAGGAGTTTGAGGCTGCTGTGAGCTAGGGAGATGCCATGGCACTCTACTCTGGGCAACAGAGAAAGACTCTGTCTGGAAAAAAAAAAGAGAGAGAGAGAGAGAATGTCTGATAGTTTCTACCTCTTGATTTAAGATGTATTTTCATAGAAGTTTATGAACATCAATATTAGCTTAATTCCGTCAAGATTAGTTAGGTTTAAGTTAAGTTTAATTCAATAACTCCTCACTGAGCACCCACTGTGTGTAGGGGTACAGTGACCTCATGGCCCAGTACTATAGATACTATAGACGCTATAAGTAAGTATGGTATAATTCTCTGGTGTTGGGAGATAATTGCTTTTATATACAGGAACATATATAATAGCAACATTCTATGCCTCTGGACATTCAAAGATCCATTTTTTTAAATCTCTTAATTCTTTATATATTCCTTGAAATGTCTAGATTTTCTAAACTTGGTTCATCTAACTTTCAAATGGAAGTTCTTACTTGAGACTTTGTACAAATGAGATACCAGAAAATACACTGCTTAGATTTTAAAGATAAGCATGAAGCTAAATCCTAAAAGAACATGCCAAAATAATTTTAATGGAAAGAAATCATCCATTGTTATATTAGAACCTTTGTCATCTTTAGGTTTACCTCTTTACCTCCTTTGAAATGACCCATGCCTCAGTTTACTCATAGAAGAAACTAGAAAGTATTAACTCCACATGTCTCTTAGAAGGCTGAATAATCTGGATGAAAAAGTCTAAAAAAGGCCCAAAAGTTATAGGCAACAAAATGTAAAAGGATAAATTAAATCCAATCTATAATATAAATTTGTTCCCATTAAATCCTCTTTCACAATTTGAGCAATAGCCATTCTTTTTCTTCTCTGTATTAACTTACTAATAAAGTCAAGAAGAATTGCACTCATCTCAATGCCCACTTACAGCTACTACTTAATATTAATATACTAATGAAACTTTGTATGCAATGAAAAATATGACTTAAATTTATTGTATTATTTTGAAGCAAGGGAATGAAGAAGACAAAAGATCTGAGACTAACATATGATTGACAAGGTGATAAAATAAAAACCAAACACACACTAATTTTAAAGCATCTTTCTTCCTATAAACCCAAAGAGGTTCTCTTACATGTTCTCACTTGTTCTCAAAACAGGTAAGACAAGAGGAAAGATATATCCATATTTTATAAAAGTAATGACTGAAGTTCAGAGGAGTAGAGTTTATGGCAATGACTATTATAGTCCAGAATTTGTATGAAATACCACAAGAAATAAAAAAGAATAAAATAAAATCCCTACTCCTCAAGTTACTTATTATAATCTTTAAACAAAAACCCACAAGATAGCCTTTTTTTTAAAAAGTAGCTTTATATATCAAAATATTTTCAATTAATTAATTAATTAATTAATTTTGAGACAGGGTTCCACTCTATTGCCCCAAGCAGAGTGTGCAGGCATCACCATAGCTCACGGCAACCTCAGACACCTGGCCTCAAGCAATCCTTCCACCTTGATCTCCCAAAGAGCTAGTATTCCAGGCATGAGTAATGGCACCATACCCAACCAGTATAACATAGTAGATTAAGTATTATAAGGGAATTACAATGTTATATGAAAGTTCAAGGAAAGGAAGAGATCAAGAAGGAGGTACCACACAAAAGAAGTATTTGGAAAAGCGAGGTTATTTCTGACTAGACCATGAAGGCAAGTCATGGACCATAAGGGAAAGAATGATCCTGACAATAGTCTAACTTAGGCAGAACAGAGGCTCCATGTAGGAGAATATGGGAAAAGATGAGGGATAAACTGAAGTCATGCTGCAGAAAATCCAACAGCTCAATGGTAAGCAGTGAAGATTGTTTTCTTCTCTGCTTTAACTTACTAATAAAGTAAAACAGAAATGTGATTAAATCTGCATTTTTAAAAAGATTAACCTCACAAGAGCTTAGAGAACAAATTAAGGATGAGAGACTACAGGGAGACCATACATAATAGAGTTTAAGGGGTTAATTAATTGAATTAATTTAACCTATAGCCAGGTTCAATCCAGTGTGATGCACTAAAGCTATAGAAGCTATTGGGATTTTATATTTTGCTTGATTTACCAGTTAATAACTTTCTGGGAAATTAATAATAATAATTTAAATCCCACTGTATGGATTGATGAATATTAAGTTACAATACATTAATATCATATTTTCATTTACTTCTGTTAGTCTATATAGAGTGATGTTAAAAAATAAAAACAAAACATTTTAGTTGATGTGTACTTCATATATAGAAAACGTTAAATGTTCTATTGAAAGGACCACAAGACCAAAATTTATTAAGACTTAATCTTGATTAAATAAACCAGATGAATGTGAGGCATCTTCTATAATCCTACACCAGATTAAAGAGACGACAAAGACAGGACGCTATAAAATTTACTATCACAATATTTTTAATACGCAGCTATCACAGTGCATTTTATCAATGTTGCCCAGTGAAAGCTGCATAGCTGTCAGTTTACAAGATACCTTATATAGACTCCTTGCCAGGATGTAAATATTATCATTAAACCCTATCAACGTATCCCTTTGCCTTTCTCATTGTTCTTTTCCAGTTCAGTTCCTCAAAACCTTTTAACTACTTAATACCTTAATTTCCAATTTGAACTCATCTACAGAGTTCTATGTCTCTCATCTATATATTACATTATTAGTGGTTCAACTTGATGATCTTGATGACCATAAAATTTATTTTATTTATTTATTTATTGTTTGCAGTTTTTGGCTGGGGCCAGGTTTGAACCTGCCACCTCCAGTATATGGGGCTGGCGCCCTACTCCTTTGAGCCACAGGTGCCACCCTCATAAAATTTATTTAATATTAGAAACACACACATGATGTCAAAGTCTAGTGTATAAATAACATACATGTATATATACACACACCTAGAGATTAAACAAAGTAATAATTATCCAATCAACAATGAACTTTGATATTTTCTATTTTATTCTAGTTTTTTTCATTTAAAAAATGAGCTATTACCCATTAAATTCAGTTAGAAAATATCACTTTAGGGGCTTTCTACTGTATAAACAATAGTTCACCTAAAATTTAAAACTTTCTTTCTTGGTATTAATCAACCCTTACAGATTTATTTTCCACTGCTTCTCAAACTCTAAATTCTAAACCAAATTGAATCACTCTTTATTGCCCTAATAACATCTCACGATTTCCTGTACTCATGACTTTGGCTAAGCTCTGCCCTTCAATGTTTTGCCTAACATTTTCCAATACCTGTCTCTGTCAAAATCCTAGCAACTTTCAAAGATGTCAAATATAACCTCCCCCATAAGGTTCTTCTGATCCCCCAAACACGATTTTTTTTCTTGTCTGATCCCTGTAATCCTTTAGTGGCACACTCTAATGGCAACTGTACCTTGTTTTAATTTCTCTGTGTGTCTTATCTCATCAGAGTCTATGAATGCAGATACAATGTCTCATACATGTTTTTTACTTTTATTTTCCAGTACTTGTATCTTAGAAGTATTAAATTAATGCTTGATGAATAAAAGTCTCTAATACAAGGTAAGGTCAATAAGAAATATCAAAGTCAACTAAGATACTGTTTTGATTCACTCAGTAATCTTCACATTTGAAAACAATTAAGTCATCTCTTAACAAGAACAAAAACCCCACCTCTAAATATTTACTGCTAATACTGCTTTTTACAACTATTTATGATTTAGGCACTACAAATTTGCTTATTGAAGATGTTTCCAATTTAAAAGGGAAAACCAAAATAAAAAAATCAGTTCAAAATTTATCATGTTATTGTGTGACTGCCAATAAAGTCCTATGCTCCAAAAATATGTAAGGACAACAATAAAGGAATGAAGCAATTTGTACTTATCAGTGCTGGTAATGTTTTCTTAGTCACTTAATAGAAAATATAGCAAAAACAAGATACACTAGAAATGAAGTAGAAGACTTCATTGAAAGGCCTAGAAATGAAGTAAAAGACTATAGGACAGAAATATACATCTAGCATCTCTAGAAGTAGACATCTACAAAAGGATTCTTTAGAAATAAATGGAAGCATGACCAGAAAAAAAGAAAGTCATTAAGACATAAACACCAGAGGTTGAAAAGCATAAAGAAAAGATTTGTTAAAAAAAAAAGGTAAAACATACCCTACACACTAAAATATACAGAGTAGACGACAAGACAGAAATCTATTATTTGTAGAAGAAAGGCATAGAAAAGATATAAAAACAAGTCAATTAGTGGATTTATAAAGAGGCACTAAATCCACAGAAAGTGTGTTATGTACACGTGCAATGTATACACACAATCATTGATACCAAGTGGAGAAAGTTCAAGGTAGAGGAGGCAGAATAATAGTTTTGCCAAAATGAGAAAGTCACATCTTTTAGGCTTCAGAACCTGTGAGAAGTTTAGGAACCACCGTAATTAACAAGTATGGTCCAATGACTATCTTCCATCATGTGATGACTCATGCATGCTTGACTTCATTATCTGAAAGGGCCAGATATGGCATCGCCTCAATAAAGCCACACCTGGAAGTGAAATGACACTGGTCTATTCCAATGTCAGCTATTTCTGCTATGTTTCCAGAATCAATACTAGAAAGCATTTCCTGTGCCAAGGGATGAGGTCTAATGTCCAAAATCTTGGGAAGTGATGGACTTGAGGCAAGCTGTGCAGTGCTGAAGAGCCAGGAGCAATGTGTACAGGGCTGTATGCCCGTTTAGTGAGCACTATGTCTGGGTCCTCCATGAAAATCTTAAGTCCATCGTAAATGTTTCTCCCATTCCAAACCCTTTGAGTTTGCCTCAGAGCCACCCAACAATCTATAGAGTTTTTTCCTCAAGATCTGAAGTGAAAATAGGTTCACAAAGTAATTTTCCAGCATTGTCAGTCTTTCTAAAATGCACACACCAAAAATAATTTTTAAAAGTTGTCTTCTCAGAATTTTTACAAAATAGTTTGCAGCTGGAAATTATTCTTGGTACAGTTAGTTGGCAGTTATACTGCCAAATCTGATAGGATATCTTATTTTAAAAATTTCCACTATGATTCCCATTCCATTCAAGCTTTTAAATAGAAAAACAAAAAAAAAAGTGAAGTTATCAATGGTTTTGTAACATATATTACAACAATGATATAGCTCCTCTACATTAAGTAAATTATTAAATACAAAGTAATTTGAAAAAATTTTAGACTAAACTAATTTGTTCAACAGTATGTTAAGACTCTCCATATGCCAGGAATTTTGCTAGGCATTAGAGACACAAAAATGAACAACACTGAGCCTGTCTTTGAGGATCTCACAATCCAGCAAGAGATTTACAAGCACATAA
>NW_003852445.1:2678137-2688070 GCF_000181295.1 Otolemur garnettii
GGAGAGTCTTACACCATATAGAGGAAAAACCAGTAGTGGAGAGGAGGAGGTGAAAGGGTCAGTTTTGGAAGTCATAGAAGTATTATCAACAGGTTCTAAAGATGAAATGGTGGTGGTTGAGGGGGCTAAAATGAGGAAAAGGACTGAGAAAAAGTGAAAGTTTAGTAGTAAGATTCATGTTTTGACTTATGCAATAGGGTTAAATGATGCTTATAACTAAGGAAATACAGAAAATGGAACGAACATGTGTAGGGAAATGATGAATAAGTTTTGAACTTACCGAGTTTATCATGCCTATAGAATATTAAGGCAGAGAAATCTAAGCAACTGAATATACAGTTCCTAGATAATAATCTTACCGCTATGGGTCCAATGTCTTACTATGATATTTTTGAAAGTAAGAACAGGAGGGAGGGAAGAAGAAAGGAAAGATGAGAGTGAGAGACAGACAGGAAAGATAACGAAAGAAGAATCATCTAGGATGGTTTCCAAGTTTGTCAGCAGTTGGAAACCATAAATTTTTAGGAAATCTGGTTGCTTTTTGGCCCCTTGCTACAGTTCACCCTTCTAGCAGCAACAACCCAATCTGTCTTTCTCAATCCCAGAAAACATGGTTCCAGTAAATCATAATTTCTTCTCTCATTCCAGAAATGGCATAGGATTTAGGCCTTACCAATCAAATGATGTCACCTTCTTCCAACAACTGGAAGCCATCCTCTGATTACAAAGGTACTAAACATAGAGTCAACAGAAAATAAAGATAAGAAAGAAATAGAAAAAAAAAAAGTGTATTTTGATTATATAATTTGTGTCCTGTATCTACTTTATTTGAAGTCAAAATACCTTAAGATTATTGTCAATAATAAAAAAAGATAATTTTGAGTTATTTAATTTAATAAACTCATTATTAAATACCATTTAATATTTGTTATTATTAAAACTTTAACCTTTGAATTATTAATAAACAGGAGAGAATCACCAATGAAAAAATGTCCATTAATTTCTGCAGTCATAAGCAGATGAAGAGGGTAAAATAGTGATCAGTCAGCTGAGGAAACCATAATATACAATTTGCATGGACAAGAATAAAGCCAAGGCAGAAACCAGACTAGGCCACAGTATCCTGAACTTCAAGTATAATAGGTATGAAATGTGAGGCCAGGAAAACTCTAGAGTCAAAAGCATTCATAGCCATGGAACATATGTGAGGAAAATATGTGAGGAAGAAAATATGTGAGGAAGAAAAGGGCCATCAAGATTCAATATACAGTGTCCCAAAGGTCACTGTACATTGGAAAATTAACAAACTCATTATTTTATGTATATTTAATATTTTTAATGTCCTTTATATGTAAACATGTAGAGAAATATTTTGTAATGAATATTTTGTAAATAAAGGTACATTTAGCTATAGTTTCCTATTTTCCCTATGTATGTATGTTATATGGTCACTTTTGGGACAACCTGTAGACAAGTATAATATCTGACCAATGAGAATACCACAAATACAAAACAGAGAAAATCAAAAGGAGTGAATTATCAAATAACTAGTAGCAAAGGATTTTCCAGGGCCATCCATACACTGCAATTCTTTTTTGTGTGTCAGATTTGACATCAAAGTTCATGGCAGTTTTAAGTCTCACATCCACACCTCTCTCTGAAAAGGAGCTTATTTTCTGCCGACCACCTATCATTCTATGCTTCATTTTATCAGGACCATATAGTTTAACAAAACCATCTCTGATCTAATCAATATAGCCAGAAGAATGCCATGTTGTGGCTTTCACCTGGATTACATGTATATCCCTGAACTAGCAATGAGAGAAAGAGGACTGTGGCTATCAATGGGGAGTTGTGGAAGAGAAGCAGAAGAAGCAAGCTTCAACATTCCATACAGCATTACTATGATATTTCAGTATGTCCAGCATAAAAACAAAACCATAGAAGTTAACAGAGAGGCTTCTGTTTGTGTTTTTGCCTACTTTTTAACGGGGTTGATTTTTTAGCTCATTTGCTTGAGTTTTTCGTAGATTCTTGCTATTAGCTCTTTATACATATACACACATTGAGCATTTTCTCTCATCCCGTAGGTTGCCTATTTTTCTCTGTTGATTACTTCCTTAACAATGTAGAAACTTTTTAATGTGATAAAGTACCATTTATTTACTTTGGTGATTGTTGTAAATGCCACTTGGGTCTTTTTTAAAAATTCTTTGCCTAGGCTAATATCTAGAGGAGTTTTTCTTACATTTCTTCAAAAATTCTTACAGTTGCATGCTTTATATTTAACTCTTTCACTCATCTTGATTTAATTTCTGTGGTTGGTGAGAGATATGGATCCTGTTTGATCCTTTTGAATGTGGCTATCCAATTTCCCCTGCACCATTTATTGAATAGGGCTTCTTTTCCCCAGTGTATATTGATGTCTCCTTTGTCAAAGACCAGTTGGCTGCATGTGGGATGTTTTACATCTGGGATCTCTGCTCTGTTCCATTGGTCTATGTCTCTATTTTTATGCCAATTACCATACTGTTTTGGTTATTATAGCCTTATAGTATAGTTTGAAGTCTGGTAATATGATGCCTACAGTTTTGTTTTTTTCTTTTTCCTTAAGATTGCTTTGGCTATTCAGGCTCTTATCTGGTTCCAAATGAAGTGCAGAATTATTTTTTCTAGAACTGTAAAATGTGATGTTGGTATCTAGATTAGAATTGTATTGAATCTTTGGATAGTACAGACATTTTAACAATGCTGATTCTACCAACCCATGGACATGATGTTTTTCCATTTATTTGTGGTCATCTGTGATTTCCCTCCTCAGTGCTTCTTAATTCTCTTTGTAGAGATCTTTTACCTCCTTGGTTAAGTGTTCTCCTAGGTATTTTATTTTCTTTGTAGTTACTTTGTAGTTACTGTGAATGGTATTGAATTTTCAATTTGACTGTCAGCTTGACTGCTACTGATGTACAGGAATGCTACTGATTTATGCACAATGGCAAATAAGCATATGAAAAAATATTCACATTACTAATTATCAGGAAAATGAAAATTAAAACCACAATGTGATATTCCCTTTCCCATTAGAATGGCTTTTATTAAAAAGTCCAAAAACAATAGATGGTGGCATGGATGAAGAGAGAAAGGGAAACTTATACACTATAGGTTGGATTGCAAAATTAGTATAACCTCTATGTACAACAGTATGGAGATTCTTCAAAGAACTAAATCTACCATTTAATCTAGCAGTCACAGTACTGGGTATCTATCTAAAAGAAAAGAAGTCATTTTATCAAAAAGAAGTCATTTTATCAATGAAATGTTTATTGCAGCACAATTCAAAATTCAAAGATGTGGATTATTCCTGTGTGCCTATCAATTCATCAGTGGATCAACAACAATACTGTAATCTGCTATGAATAAATACTAAAATCAAAATAAATCTAAGTGCCTTCAATATTCCACTAATATTCAAAAGATTAAAAATGCAATTTCTTTTTCTTAGAACAAGACTAACTTGAAAAATTATAGCTTTTCTACATTCATTTTTTTCCATAATTAGTCCATTATTCATTAGAATATGTAAGACCTCCATTGGAATCTTCGTACCAGTGTTTCTTAAGTGGATTTAACTATAAAAGCCTCATTACACAGTCTCTTCAATGAAAGCAATATATTTCTGATATTTATATCCTCAGAATATCCTATAGTCAAATTAATATTTCTACACAGAAAAAGAAGGAGCTATTTAGCCCCAGACAACTTGATAACATCTCTTTCAACTATAGTTATAATTATCATGTACGAACTTCCAAAGCAGAAGTTGTCAAGATTTAACATTAGCATTAATTTATGTCATAACTGACGGTTACTGTAAAGATAATGGCAAAGCATCCATTTCTCCCAAGACAGCATGGATCAAAGGGGAAATTTCTTCTTAATTACTACTAATATGTCCATTTTCAATTGAATTGATTAGTAATTTATCATCTTTCCCTTTCTTGAAGTGCTATTATTATCACAGAGCTTCTCCAAAGTTACCAAGTTTATAATTTTTAAGGCAATCTAATTAGTTCTCATCTGACTCTCACCATTTTGTAATACTGATTTATATTAAAAACTTAATGTTCAATTTCTTTGTACCTTGAAAAAGAAATTTTGAAAATGAAGGATTTGCCCTCAGTATCTCACACCTCAAAGTTAAAACTGTCGAGATCATAACTGTGTCTTTACAGAGAAACAACCATGAAAAGTGAAACTCTTTGAAGCCTTCCCCCTTGTTTGGTAATCAAAATTTTTTTTAGCATGTATCTTTTCCGAGAAAGAAACCAGGTTCTTGAGATTTCCTTTGAAAATTATCTACTTCTTACAATATATATAACTAAAGAATAAATTATAGAACTATTCTAAGGGTTTTCCTATTAATTTCTTTTTAAAATAAAAAGGGTATATTCCCATATAGAAAACAGGAACTATTTTAATCAAGCAAACTTTAAAAGAATTTAAGTGCTTTATGTATTTTTGAATCAAAATTCTTAATTAAGTTTTGGTCGGTGTCAATTTTTAAGTATAGCACTGAAGCAATTATTTGAAACTACAAATTTTCATGACATAAGTTCATTAAACAATTTCTAAAAAAGCTAAACTTTAAAAAGTGAAAAAATGAATGTAAGTCCCTCGGTAGAGGAAGGGATAGATATCTTCCTACCTTTCCTTATGAAAAAAATGTTAAGACGTCTTGGAAATACTGGCTTAAATTCAGTATTTGCTCAGATACCTATATAGCTGACTGGATACAAATTCATGCTTAAGAAAAACAGCATTCAAATAGTTGACTGTCAACAAGAATGAAAAGATAATGTTCTCAATATAAAATCACCTCTATTAACATTTACTAGTTATTTCAATAAGATATATGAGCTCCACACTTTCTTTCCTAAATTTTCTGTCTAGAAAAATTAACAATGAGTGCTGATGGCTGTCAAACTCTTAAATACAGCATCTTAACAATTTAATCCATACCTCTTCCACTAGAGATAAGGGTCACCCACTCTCTTACTTTCTTCAGATCTACTTAATCTTTTCTGTATCAGAAAGGTCTTACTTGACGACCATACATAGCATCATGTCCATAGCACTGCCTGATGTCATGTGCTAGCACCTTTCCCCTTAGTATTCTTCATCATCAAGCATGTTATTACTATTATTATTATTTTTTTCTTGTGAGACAGAGCCTCAAGCTATCACCCTAAGTAGAGTGCCGTGGCATCACAGCTCATAGCAACCTCCAATTCCTGGGCTTAAGTGATTCTCTTGTCTCAGTGTCCCAAGTAGCTGGGACTACAGGTATCTGCCACAACACCCAGCTATTTTTTGGTTGTAGTTGTCACTGCTGTTTGGCAGGCCCAGGCTGGATTCAAACCTGCCAGCTCTGGTGTATGTGGCTGGCACCTTAGCTGCTTGAGCTATAGGCACTGAGCCATCAAGAATATTATTGATGTTTATTGTGTGTCCTCTTCCACTAGAAAGTGGGCTCCATTAGATGGACTTTTGCCTAATTTGATCACTGCCCTAGGCCCAGTGTCTAGTACACCAGACACATAGTAGGCATTAAAGTATCTGTTTAGGCTCGGCACCTGTGGCTCGAATGGCTAAGGCGCCAGCCATGTACACCCAAGGTGGCGGGTTCGAATCTAGCCCAGGCCCACCAAACAACAATGACGGCTGCAACCAAAAATGGCCAGGCGTTGTGGCGGGCGCCTGTGGTCCCAGCTACTTGGGAGGCTCGCTTGAGCCCAGGAGTTGGAGGTTGCTGTGAGCTGAGATGCCACAGCACTCTACCCAGGGGGACGGCTTGAGGCTCCTGTCTCAAAAAAATAAATAAATAAATAAAGTATCTGTTTAAAAATTGACTTAAGTGGACATCAAGTCCAGTATCCCAAGGAAAAGAAAACTTAGTTTAATATCATTTGATAATCCTGGATGTCAAAATATAACAAAAGTCTTATTTTTAAAACATCACTTATTATGAAGAAATACTAATAGTTTTAGGTTTTTCCTACCCTAAAAAAGATAAAATATCCTTTTAAAGAATAGTTGTATTACAAATAGATGCAAATTACCTATTACTAAATAATTCACTGAATACAATTTACTAAATTATAAACTAAATTCAATATATGCAATAGGTCACTCTGCATACCTTAACAAGTTTCAAAAGCTCATAGAGATCTTCAACTTCATCACCTTCACATTTGGTATATACTTGTCCTGTATCCAAGCTTCTTCCTCTTATGGTTCGGCGATAGAGGGGAAGAGCCATTGCTTCTGCATACAAGTCAATGGCATGATGACCCACTGTCTGATACATGTAGCTATCCAGTTCATCAGACCCCTCTGCAACAATTAAAGTAGAAATAATCAACAAACAGCAGGGAAAGGAAGTGAATTTCAAAGTCCAACTAGGTTTTACTACTTGAAGAGTAGTCAACATTGAATTTAAAAGCTTACTATACTCCTAATCATTATGGAAATGTAAATCAAAACCATAATGAGATATCACCTAACCCCAGTGAGAATGGCTTATATTAAAAAGTCCCCAAACAACAGATGTTGGTATGAATGTGGAGAGAAAGAAACTCCTACACATTGTTGGTGGGACTATACACTAGTCCAACCTCTATGAAAAGCTGGATGGAGACACCTCAAAGAATTTAAAGTGGACCTTTAAGTTGATCCAGCAATCCCACTGCTACATATATACCAAAGGGAAAAAGTCACGTTTATAAAAAGGTCACCTGTACTTGAATGTTTAGAGCTGCAAAATTCACAATCTCAAAGACATGGAAACAACCCAAGTGCCCACCAATACATGAATGGGTTAGTAAAATGTGGTAAATGCATACCATGGAGTACTACTCAGCCATAAAAAATGGTAATTTAGTATTTTGTGTGACAACCTAAATGGAGCTGGAAACCATTCTTCTAAGTCAAACATCACAAGAATAGAAAACAAATGAATATGCTCAATACCAAACAAAAACTAATCAGTCAACATTTAAGTGCACATATGGAAGCAAATCTCAATGAAAATCAATCTGGCGGGAGGGAGGAAGAAAAGATGGGTAAATCTCTACTGGGCTCTCCTCATGTGTACACTATCTGGATGAAGGGCACACTTAGAACTTTGAGCCCATCTGTACAAAAACATAGTATGTAAACAAAACGTGTACCCCCCTAATATTCTAAAATAAAAAAGAAAACAAAAGCTTACTATATTTTTCATTATGTAATGAAATAAAATAAGAATTGCACATTATTTGTCTATAGTTGCATCTGGTTCTCATCAGCTCTAATAATCTGTATTGACAATTACAAATATAGTTACATAAAAATTTTTTAAATTATATATAAGAAACATTTAAAAAGCAGACTAATGTATCTAACAAATTTTGATTATTCAATTACAAATATTTATTATATAAATATTTTTCAAATTATTAAAAGTGATTTATGAAGTCATCTATACTTGTAGAAAAAAATCTTTCTTAAATTCTACTAATACGTGACATATATTTGTAAGAAAAATACTTAGATGTTTTGGTACATTTTATATTCAATACTTCAAAAAAACATATAAACATATAAATTCAATAATGGTAGAACAGTTGCAAATGTTTACAGAAACAAAACAAGCTAATCAATAGGATAATCACTGATCATCAAATATCAATGTGGGCAAAATATTAAAAACAGGTGAGTCACAGACCTTTTGGTGATATAAATCAACTTAGAAATATACTGAAATAGACCTTTGAACTCATTCCTTTTAGAAAGAATCCTGAATATACACAACAATCATTTGCAAAGATATTCATCACATTATTTATAATGGATTAAATATTATAGTATATTCATATAATAAAATACCATGTAGCCATTAATATAATTTTGAAGATGAACATTTCTAAAGTATGTTCTTATATTATGAGACTACAAATCCCATAAGATATTAATAGGCAGGGCATGAAAAAAATGATTCCATGTCAAATAAGTTTATAAAACATAGGGATAAGCAACGTTAAATGGGTGTCTTTGCTGCAATTCTTCCTAGACTAATACACTTTCAGGTATACCAACAAAAGAAAGTATGAACGTTCTTTCTAATTAGTTTAATGTCTCTTAAATTAATCTATCCCTGGGACACATTTCCATGGGGGTATTTATACTCCAAAGAAGACATATGGGAAATGCTTTTATAGAATAATATTAAAGACATGGAAATGCATATGCTATATTGTTAACAAAAAAAGTTTACAAAGTATTTTGGCATATCCCTATATGTATATATAAGTACATATGCCAAATAGGTCCAAGCTTTCCACTAAGTGTGAAAATAACCTATCTAAAGGAGTGAAAAATGATAGTACAAATGCTCTTTCAACAACTGAAACCATCAACATACAACATCCCATTTTGTCTCATCAGATCTCTGAACCCACACAACAGATTGGCTTCCTTCAGAATGTACTGACATTATTATTATAAATCTCTTTACTCCTGATTCCAAAAGGAAAGAAGTAGAGATACAGTCAAAGCTTTCAGTTTTCTCTCATCTCAAAGTTTGACTAGATCTTTAAATGTATTCATTTTAAAGGATATTGATACAATCAAATCAATAAATTTCAAGAAATTTGGGCTTGTTAGCAAGAAACACTCTCATGTTAGCATAATAATTAAAACATTTTACTGGCTTCAAAAACCTACAAGATAATTTTCCTTTAAGCCTCCATTTAGCTCTAACCACAAAGTAACTTTTATTAATGAAACTTTTATTTGTGAGATCAAATAAAACCAAAAGGCTCCACTGTTGTCTGAACGACCTCAATTAACATGCCACAGAAGTTCTTATTACAAATTTAAAGAGATGCTTTTGTGGATTTTATGGCAAGTTCATATAATCCCCACTGACAAGAATAATTTATTTTTCAAACTCCCCAGTGAAAATCGAGTGCCCTAAATTTACCCTAATTTTACACTGGAGTCATCTCTGCTGGGCTTTCTTCATGTTTTTGTTTTTTTTTTTACAACATACTTAGGGAAAAAAGAAGTCATTCAAGGAATCACTGAATAATCCCTAACCTCCTGCTAACTTTAAATCGAGATTAGATAAACCTCAGTCTACCAACCCACAGCCATCTAGTCTCTTCTACAATAAACACTATAGTTTCAGCTGCTTTTCCCCCTGCTTCTTAATTCATAATATTCTAATTCCATTTACTATTACATTTTTTCCCACTAAGACTATTCCCAATAAATGCCTCCATTCCACTGAGAGGTATAATTTAAAGATACACTTTGCTTTTCATTTTACCATCCTGCTGGTGAACCAAGAGCACAAGGAAGATTACACATTAATGATTACATACAAGGTAAATACAATAATTCATTTAGAAATGCTGAAAACAAAGATAGAAACTCCAGGGAGGGAAATTATAATATAGCAGAAAGGCATTTTATATTATACTAATATAAACACCTACTTTTTAAATAATAAGACTTTTCAAGATAGAAAATTTAAAAATCCCCACTTGCCTGACTGGCCACAAGGAATAAGAGAGTTTCTTTCCTTGGTAAACCTGAAAGGAGATTCTGCTGCTTCTTTTATAATATGGAAGTTATAGTACAGTTCCCATTCTAGAAGGTATTTTTTAAAAATTCTCATTTCTAAAAATTACTCATCATCAGAATTGCACCACAAAATCCTAGCATGTCTATTTACTCTTGATCCTACACGACCTGATTTTATTCTTCCTATAAAAACTATTTTTTTTTTTTTTGAGACAGAGTCTCACTACGCCACCCTTAGTAGAGTGCCATGGTGTCACAGCAACATCAAATTCTTGGGCTTAAGCAATTCTCTTGCCTCAGCCTCCC
>NW_003852445.1:2688257-2704917 GCF_000181295.1 Otolemur garnettii
TTGTGTATTAATCATGGAAGGAAAGAAAATTCAAATAATCTAACTGAAATAACTGTTCACTATTCCAGGGCCAATTCAAGTTAGTTCATTATACATCTGTCCACAGGTAAACTTTGGGTGAACTCCTATCAGAGATAAAGAGCTGCCCCAAGTACTGAGGAGAAATCAAAGGAAGACAGAAGATATGATTGCTCCTTTCAAGAATCTTATGGTTCATTACCTGGGGGCATAAAACGAAGATAAAGTGAATAGAAACAATCTTTAAAATGTCAATAGAAATAAAAATATAGTAGAATGGGGGAATGGAGAGAGAGAGGGAGGAAGAGAGAGAAGGAGGGAGGAAGAGAGAGAAGGAGGGAGGGAGGAGGGAAGGAAGGAGGGAAGAAAGGGAAGGGACGGAAATGCTAATTCTGATTCAACTGAATTTTTACCAGGAACTATGATTAATATTTTTACATATACTACACAGTTAATTCATTTTAAAATAATAGTAATGCAAAAGCATGGAGTCTGGAAAGAAGTTAAGTAGAAGAGATGATAAAAGATCTTCCTAGAAGAGTCACATGAGAAGTAGTAATACATTAAGTTCAACAGGTGCTAATCTGTCTCTCTCTTACATTTTAGCAATTAATATCTACAGTTTTACAGGTATAACAAAAGAGCATAGAAAGAAAATTTGTGAAAATACACACATACACACATATATATTTAAAGTTTTATTGAGGAATTCACTAGAGAAAAAAATGAAAAAAAGGAGTCAAAGTGAGGTCTGTGATTCTAAGTGGATGCCCTTGTCACCATAGAGATATGAAAAGTAGCAATCTATTGCTTTGTACTTCTCTCAAGTCTCACATTTTGGCTTATATCTACAGGATGAACTGCATCTTTTCAATAAAAAAATTCATGTATTATTCATCAGTATATGTCTTACTTCCCAAGCTCCTTGGGGGGTAAGACTGTATCTTATCTATTTCAATATTGTCTCGAATGGCAGTGTACTCTGAAGTAAGAGGATTCAAGTCTCAATTCTGTAAGTTTGTGCTAACTATTTCACTTTGGACAAACATAAAAACTCTGAACTTCAGTATCTCTATTAAAAGTAAGATTAATAATGCATTTCTTTAGGAGTTATTATGAGAATTAAAGGATACGTAAGTGAAAACACTTAATCCTAAATTCTATGCAGAGGACACCATCTAATTAACAGTGGTTCTCAACCTTCCTAATGCTTTGGCCCTTTAATACAGTTTCTGTGGGTCCCGGCCTACAAAATGAGAACAGCTGATCTAATAGATGCTAAATATATACTGGTTCTTTTGTCTTTGTATACAGCATAATAGAATGTAATTATGAAGCTGGAGTTTCATTTAGACAACTTCCCAATAAAGGCATACACTTACCTTCATTTTCAGCCGGTCTTAGATTTGCTAAAGCAACAATCTGATGCCCAGCAGCAACACACTGCATCATATTGTAACAGCTGTCCTTTCCACCACTAAAAAATGAATTGATAATAAAGTATCAGGTCACTGACCATGAGTCAACATATAGACACTAGATATCAAAATAGCACACATTATTTACTCAGCTTTTCAGATTATATGAAGGACTATTTCATAATCAGAATGAAAAAAAAAAAACAGGCTGGGCAGGGCAGGCGTCTGTAGTCTGAGCTGCTGGGAAGGCTGAGGCAGGACAATCACTGGAGCCCAGGAGTTTGAGGGTATAGTGAGCTAAGATTGTACAATTGTATTCCAGCCCGGGCAACAGAATAAGACCCCATCTCTTAAAAAAAAAAAAAAAATTAAAAACTTAAATTCTAAATCATAAGCAAACCAAACAAATAAATCTGAATGTCTAAGGTTACTACTCAAAAAAGCTTAAGAAACTGTACAGCATTATAACAAAGAACAAGTCTAGATAAAACATGATAAACTCTTTGGTTTGTGACACTGGCTTTAACATACAAAGTGATTTGCAGATAAAAAAGGATTTAAATTTACAGTTCAGCTAAACATTTACATGTAATCTATGCTCTTTAGGTGAATTTTTTTAAGTGAAAAAGCAGGAAAACATCTATTCTATTCCACTAAAAGAAATCTAACAACCATCAACTATCAGTAATTAAAGGATCAAATTAAAGATTTGCATTCTAATCTAATGACAAAGTTTGACATATTTGGGGATTTCAAATTCTGTAGAGATAAAAAGTAAAATGCTGAATTATACTGGTGAAGTTCAATATTAGTACCATCACCCTATATACCCTACATACGCACAAATATCATATACATATTACATATACATATACATCATATATATATATGTGATCATAGCAGAACAAGGTGGCTTAGGCCATAAATCTAATAACAGACTGAAAGAACTTCTAAATTTTGATTCCAAATCTACCTAAGACAAAATAATATCACATAGTCAAGGCAAGTGGTACTTCACTATAGTAAGGCTGAGTGGCCACCTATACGCTATTTTGGTTTAATATTCTATTGCTTCCCACTATACATATTTCTCCTCTCATTTATCACTGTCTCTCTTTTCTCCCCTCCTTTTAGTTTAGACATATTCATACCCCCTCCCCAAGAAACTGATGATCTCAAAAGCTGGCCATTTTCCCCTTTATTTTAGTTCTGGACATTTGTCTCCCCTCTACCACCCTCCCATCAGTAACAGCTCTAATTCTAGAACTTCACAAAGGAAATGAGAGAGTGCAGTATAAAGGATAAGGCAAACTATAAAAAGGCCATACTCCCTCTTTCTAGATTTGATATTCCTCTAAGTGTCTTTCACAGCTTTCCCTACTGAACCTCACTGCTCTACTTTCCCAGAATAAAAAGATTTGATTAATTCTTTTGAATATTAAAGACTGAAGGATGGGCATCCAGGATAAGAACTTAGCATTATAATTAATTTTAAAATATGCCAACATTTCAAATGTGGTTTTAAAGCAGTATTTCCCAAATTGAGTTCTGAGGAACAGAAGTGTCCAACCAAATGTTAACCAACTACTCTAACAAAAGGTTTTCAAAGTCAAATCAGCTTGGGAGAGACTGAATACCTTACTCCCCAGTTAGAACTCCACTAAGTACATATGTGTATGTCAGGGGAGAGGTCCTCCAGAAGATCAGAGTTCTGGTTCCAAATGTGGGATGCTAAGTTAAGTTACTCAGTGTGTTTGAAGTTTACACCCTTCCTTATAAAATTAGAGAATAGTCTATCTAGATAATCCTCAAGGTGTCATTCAACTATAACATTCAATGACTCATTCATTTATATGGAAAACAATGTTCTTATGGTTTAAAGACATGTAAGAGTCATAGTTTCAATGTTCCCCAAAGCAAGTATCTCATCTCTCATTCTTGTCCACACACACCACAAATTGCAAATATTCACTGTGTGTTCAGGTTTAAATGCATGTATGTGAAATGCATGTATATATATATACACACAGAGACACACATATATGATACATGATTGTATATAATACATAATGTATAGGCAAATAAACCACAAGCATATATATATATATATCAAGCATATATATGTGTCATACAGCAGATCTCCTATCATTTATACAGCTCTAACAGTTTAGTAGGAATTTTCCAACACTGCCTTTTTGTAGTAACTTTTTTTTTTATTATAAAAGTCACATGTGCACATTACAAACTATTCAGTGTAATGGACTTCTTACACTAAAGATCTTCTTTTCTCTTCCCCTCCTAGACTTCTAAGTCTTCAGTTAGTGTACATTACTTCAATCATTAAATTTTGGCAAACTGAAAGTGGATGAGAATTACTCATTTCCTGAGCTACTTTTAATTCTTATCTATCTAGACAAAATGAAAATCACAATGGTTAAAGCTTAATCATTCACTTTACAGAGGAAATTTACTGAACAGCAATAATTACCATGACATTATGGTCCAGTCTTAAAAATGGCATTGAAGTAGAAGGAACTAGAATATTCCAGACACTACAGAGGGATTTGGAATGTCACACCAATAATTAATAATTGATCACTAATAGATCAATACTGTCAGCCAGTATCAGTTACCAGGTGCATTTAATTAAAACTTTTACGGAATCTTCAATGGGTTTATACAGGTATATGCATCATTGCAGTGTTATCTCAGACACTCTACACAATTCCAAATACCACGAAACAAATATTCAAGTAGCCTAAATTACCTTTTTAATGTTGCTAGTGTTCCCTTTCTTTATGCCTCAGTTTATAGATTATGAAAATATTTAAACTGACCTGTTTGGGATTTGTCAATCATCGGACTTTAATGAGACACCTAAGTATAACTGAGTTACTATAGATTTCCACCTCCCTTTGGAATAAAGGCTACGTTAACATAAGGTTGCTCTAAAGCAATGGGGAAAGTCCGAACCAACAGCAACTAGATCTATCGTTAAGACCAGTAAAATTACATCTCCACCACCAGGTAGATTTCGTCTCTGTGCTTTAGTCCCCAAACGGAAACACACGGATGCCATAAGGACTCCACTCTAGTACTGCCGAGCACACCCGCTGGACAGAGGAGGTGGGGGTGGCTTCCTGGGAGGGGACGGGACCAGCAACTGCAGCCCAGGGGAGGACACAGAGGACCCAACTGACTGAAGAGAACTATAGAACCGGACCGAGGACGAGAAGGGAAAACAACGACGGATATTAACTGAATAAGTGGAGTCAAGGAGTGGCCCTCAAACTTCATGGCCCTTAGAGATTTAAAAACTGTGATGCTGGGCCGCACCGGAGTAATTAAACCAACGCCTCAGTCAGTGAGACTCAGGGGTCGGTACTTTTTAAAGTTCCCCGAGTGAATGTAAGTTGAGGGCCGGATGACCAACAAACGGCAACTGCCAGAAGAGAGGAGGAGGACCGCCAGCCCAGGACCGGGCGACAAGCGGACTAGGCAATAGCCTCCTCCAGGCTCCGCCTCTTCCCGTGGCTTTGACTAAAGGCCGAATCCCCAGCACGCGGCTCGGGCACAGACGCCCTCCCTTTTGGCGCCAGCGGCGGCTGGAAGGGACAAGAAGCTGGCGGGCATGAGGGAGGCGGCTGCGGCGCCGCGTTACCTGATCAGAGCCGCGACCCTCATGTTGGGCGCAGTGCGCGTGCGTGCGGCGCGCGGGCGGGAGCCGTGAGGCCGCCGCCGCCGCTCCGGTGACGCGCCGCAGGGCCTCGCTTGGCTGTTCGCTCCAGCGCCTGTCCGCGGCCCAACGCTGTGGCCCCTGCAGCTGCCTGCGAGACGTCTGAGTGCGGGGCGTACGACACATGGGCGCCTTGTCCCGTGGCAGGGACGTCCCGGCCCTGAAAAGAATGTTGTGTAGGCACGGCCTAACCAGCTAAGTGAGGGCACTGAAGCTGCCGGGGGAAGGGCAAGGCCCCCGAGGCCAATCCCCGTGGCGTTGTATTTGTTTTGGTAAGAGGAGGTTCTAAGTCCCGTAAGCTTCAAATTGACATACTGTGGATGTGAAAAGGGGGAGGAAAGCTTGCTCTGCCCGCCCCACCCGTGCCAAGCAACTAACTGTACACTTGAGCTTTTTAATTTGTACTTCCTCTGTCCTCCAAACGGTTGGGGTCAGGAGACCCTTAGAGGCTGTGATAATTTTTAAATCAGGGGCTGCCCTCCTGACCCCCAGGCCTTCTGTGATGTTGGCCCCCTGCCGAATATAAAAGCTGAGAGGCCTATTAAGGTTTACAACTAGAGAGCAGTGACCTTGCAAAAAGAAAATCTAGCTTCTAAGTTCATTACGAAGTATGTTTTTGAGTGTCTTTCATGTATCACGCGTTGTTTTAGGCTTTTGGAATACAACCATGAATAAAAATAAAGACCACTATCTTCCTGGGGCTTAGGTGGGGATGGAGAAAGCAGACAATATAAAGTTTAAAGAGTGGGAAGTGCTATGGAAAAAGAAAAACAGATTATGAAGACTCCAGTGAGAGGTGAAGGGGAAAACTTCTGAATTAAATACTGTCAACATAGGCCTTATTGACAAGGTGAAGGTTGAGTCAACTTAAAGGAGGAGAATTACCCTTGTGTATAACTGAGGGTGTGCTCCACTCAGAAGAAGATACTAAATCTACAGCTTTGAGAGTATTGCGTGTTTGTGGAGGACCCAGGGGTGTTAACATAGCAGAGTAAGCAAGACAGAGAGTAGCGGAAGATGAGGTTAAGGTGATGGAGGAAGCGGGAAATCATTTTTAGAGTCTTACGGGTCATCATAGATAACTTGAAGTGTGAATTAGAGGATTATGAAAACTAGTGTCGGGAATACATCTATTAGAAAGTGATTGAAATAAACCAACAGAGAGATAATGGATCCTAGAACCAAGATGGTGAATTTGGTGAGAACTGAGAGGATTCCAGCTCTATTATGAAGATAGAGCCAATAGAATTGGACAGAGTAGATATGAGATGTGAGAAAAAGAAAGCCATGGGGAATGATGCCTCTGTCATGAAGTAAGTTAATATATGTAAGGAACTTAAAATGATGCAGCCTACATACTAAGCATTCCATTTTATTATACTTAATCTCATTAGCTTCAATACTCCATATCGATGGCTAGAGCAGTGACAGTCTGCATATCACTGTGATTTAGCTGTGACTTCAGTAGACCTTTCCAGTCCTCTATGAGGGCCAACTTCACCTAAACAACCTTAAATGCCAGGTACATGGCCCACGCTTGTACTTTCTTTTCTATGAAGTGAATTTTCCCATGGATGCTCTGCTGGGTGGCATTCTATGATGGCGGAGGCATTCTGCCAGTAGTGAGGCTAGTAGCTAGGCTATGCAGACAGGAAAGTCTAGGTTCTAGTACCACGACTGTGTTTAATCAAAGTCTGGGAGCGCCTGGGGGGAGGTGTGGCTTGATGTGAACTCCACAGTGGATCCAAAGGTGTGGAAGCTGAGGGTTGTCAGTCAGCTGTGCTTTCCACAGCAGGTGCTTTTGTAGGAAGATCTGACTGGTACATCCCACTGGATGCCACATGCAAGACAGAATGACTCTCACAAAAATCACATAATGAAGAATAGGAACATTCATACTCCTTGTTTCATATTGTGCTCTGCTGAAGTAAGAAATGTAGACTGAAGAGTTAGTTCAAACTAAGAATAGCATTTGAAGGAGAGGCAACCTAAATTTGTAAAAGTCTAAATTATTTTTAAGGAAATGCTTTAATTTACTTCTAAATAAACATACTAATTTTAAGCATACAACATACTAATATTTAATCCTGGATGTGTTTTAGAGAAGACTTATCCGTTAATAGGGGAAGTTTTTTTTTTGGCTAGTAATATCCATTTGCCTATATGGAATTGCTCACATTTCAGAAATAGTTGGTTTAGCAAGACCCCTGTCTTCATGGGTAATATAAAGATATATGTAGCCTAGTTAATGGCAATATGTTAATAGATTTTTATCCATAGAGGCTAAAGTAATTTTTTTTGCTATATATTGAAATGATTTGCCCAGGATTTACCTTACAAAGGTATTGTGATTTCAACTCCTACAGTCTCAAACTGTATGTACAATGACTATGAATTACCTTACAGGGGCAACATAATAGGTAAACTGAAAAGTAGCCTCAAGAAACCTCAGTCATTTTCCAGTTTACTTAAGGGAAATTCTCTGTAGAAAACACTGTTGCTAGTAATATAAAGTTGCAAGCTGTCATGGAATTTTGTTTCTAACAGCCCATCTCAATAATATATTGATTGGTATACTGATTTTTCAAGAGGTGACAAAAATCTTTCTTTTAGTTCACTCCTTTTTGTTTAGAGTTGGAAACTAATTTTTAAAATTGTAAACCCTGTGTATACCTAATGAAACATATCTGCCTATGTGTTTATTTGACAATTTAACTTTAAAGAGCAAGCTTTATCTCTAATCTCAACCAATAGTTTGATGGCCTGTTGTATGTTCTCTTATATTTTATACTCATATATCTGCAAAAATATATAAGAATGTCCTCTGTAGCATTTTTACAAATTGGAAATAATCAAGGCAGAAATTTTGTGGTATTGATTTGTAGAATAGTTCTGCATATAGTAAGTAATGTATATTTGCAGAAAAAACAATAACCTAAATATTCATAAAGAGAACTGTTAATTACATTATAGTAACTTCACACAAAGAAATACTGTATAACAGATGAAGAAAACTGAAAAATTCTCCAAGATATATTTTCAAGTGTAAGAAGCAAGTTGCATAAAAAGATGTTTCTGCTTGTATCAAAGCAAAATTACACATATACATGATATTCATAAATGCATAAGTACATGCTAAAAGCTCTAGAAAGTTGTATACTAAACTGTTACAGTGATGCTTCTGTAGAGAAGAGTAGAAAGTAGGACTTTATTTTTTATTTCATATACATCTGTATATTTGATTATCTTAAAATAATATATGTGCATTTCTTATATGTTTAAAAAGATTAAATATTTAGTCCTATCAATAAAGTAATGCAAATCAAACAATCATGTGATATAATTTCTTAACTTTGAGGTTAACAAAGATAAAAAAAACTACAACTGAGGACAAAAACCAATGTTGGCAAGAATATAGAGACTAGAACAACCTCATGCTCTATTCAGAAGCAGATAAAACTTTGTACTACATATTAAATCTTTAATGTGTATACAGTCTGACAAAGCACTCTTATTCCTATGGATTTATCTTAAGAAGATAACTAGAAACTGTACAGAGATCTAAATATCAAAATGTTTCTTGCAATGTTTTTTGTAGTAATTAAGTATAGAAAACAAGTTAATATCAATAATTAGGGAATTGGTTAAATACATGTACCATGGTATATCCAGAGATTAAATGTACCATAGTAAAAAATTATGAAATCATTATAAAGTGTAATGTATACCTATATTTATGTAACTATATGCTAATGAGATGTACTATGACAAAGAATATAAGCACACTTATTTACACAGCCATATGCGGAATTGTGATTAAACACTCTAGAGTCAGAATCTCTTAATTTGAATGTGAGCACTGACACTTATTAAGCTTTGTAATTTGAGACAATTTACTAAAACTTTCTTTTCTGCTAATTATAAAATGATGTTAAAACATAACACATAGTAGTAAGAATTAAATACTCCAAATACTCTGTAACATGGGCTATTTCTTTACATAAAAAGGTATCTGGAAAAAATTCATCAACATGTCAACAGAGGTTTTCTCTAGATAGTGAGATTGAATGGATTTATTTGCTTTTTTATGTATACTTCTCTACATTGTTTGAATTTTCTGAAATGAACTCCTATTATCTTTTAAAATATTATAGTTGGAAGAATGGATGATTAGTAGGAGGGAAGGTAGGGCAGAAGGGAGGGAGGGAGGGAGGGCGGACACTTGACTGCTTCAGAATGGTCTCAAAGGTAAGTAATACCAGGATAAAGTTAAAAAGAAGTATAAGATCTAGTTTTCAGCTGCATTGATTAAAAAATTCAATTTTACTATTTTATCCAGTATAGATCAGACTATAGGGAACTGGTAGAAACTGTGCAAATTCATGGAAGACTCATTAATAAACCAGAACATACATTCCAGCTCATTCTTTTACAAATGGGAAAGACAAATCAGAAATACAACTCCTTTTATTTCTTTTTCCCCAGGGAAAGCATGAAGAATATAGTCCTCCACTACCACAAAGTTTGCAGTCGAGTTTCCTACATTTGGGGAAATTTCAGAGGCCAGCACATCAGGAGAGCAATAGATAAGCCTAGCCCTGGGAAAGCCACCTGTCAGGTAAGTGTGCAAATACAACTTTTTCGTCAAAACCTTGCTTGATAAATTAAAACCACAATGAAATACCACTTAAATACATAATAGAATAGCTAAACGTTAAAAACTGACAATGCCAAGATTTGACAAGGATATGAAGGAACTAGAAATCTCGTACATAATAAGAGTGCAAAAATGATATAGGTTCTTTTTAAAGCAGTATGACAGTACCTCATAAAGATAAACATACTTTACCTTATGACCCAGGGGTTCTACACGTAGATATTTACCTCAGAGAAATGAACATATAAGTCCATGCAAAAATATGTATGTAAATATTCATAGTAGCATCATTCTAATAGCAAAAAATATAAAGCATCCTCAATCTCCATCAACTGGGCAATAGATAAATTGTGATTATATGCATACCGTGGAGTATTGCTTAGCAATACACACAGCAACATGGATGAATTTCAAACACAGCCAAAGACAATAAAAGTCAAACACAAAAGACTACATTTTACATGATTCCATTTATATAAAATTCTGAAAATGGCAAAGTTACCAGTGGCAGATCCAGTTGCCTGGGGTCAAGGGTAAGGGGAGGCCATCAAGGGCAAAGGGCCTTGAGGAAACACTTTAGGGTGAGGGCTCTGTTCTACACTTCCATAGTAGTTAGTTTCTCTCTCTCTCTCTCTCTTTTTTCTTTCTTTTTGAGACAGATACTCAATCACTCTGGGATTTAGTGCCATGGTGTCATAGGTCACAGCAACCTCAAACTCTTGGGCTCCAGTGATCCTCCTGCATCAGCCTCCCAAGTAGCTGTGACTATTTGGCACCATGCCCAGCTAGTTTCTCTATTTGTAGAGATGGGGTCTCTCTCTTGATCAAGCTGGTCTCAAACTCCTGCATCCAGGCAGTCCACCAGCCTGTGCCTCCCAGAGTGCTGGGATTACAGGAGTGAGCCACCGTGTCTGGCCCATAGTCGTGTTTCTTATACAATGGTTTGCAGTTGGCAAAAGTCATCAAACTCGATGCATAAAATTTAGAATTTTAATATATGCCATTAAATCTAAATGAACTAAACAATTATATTTGTTTAGGATGAAATCAGTTTTTATTATCTGGTAAATAATAATCATTCCATTAATTCCCTTTCTCAGTATATTCATTTGTACAATAAGAATTAAACTTTGAAGGAAACTAGAAAACCTATATTCATTGATGGAACATTTTTTTCCTTTAATTATTTTTCCCAAACAGTGGGAGTTGTAGAATTTCTGTCAATTTAGTTTTAGGACTTATTAGTTAAAAATGGCGGGAAAGGGATTTATGTTAAAATCACATTTGCATATTAAGCATACTTTTATTTTAAGTTGTAAGTGTAGTTGAAGGTAATATTAGAAATTATAGGGGGCCCAAGTTGCTTTATATAAAGCCTTCCATACTGGCACTTTTTAAAAAATTTTAGATTAATATGAGGGTACAAATTTTAGATTAATTTAGGGTACAAATTTTAGATTAATATGAGGGTACTTTACATTTCTAAGGTAAAGTTCAAGGTGAGGGTGAGCCCTTTACCCTGGGGTTTACGGAATATCTTCACCTAACTGGCACTTTTTCCCCCCAAATACTGTATTGATCTCAATCATGTTCTAATCAGTTACAAAAATTTGTATTACATACTAATGTTATCAGCAAGATGTTTTAAAATGTGACCTTGAGGGTGTTCTTTGTTTTCTGTTTTACTATGTTCAGTTTGAGAGAAAGAGAGATGATGTAATTCTTGTCTTTATTTCCAAATTCTTGCAGTCCATAACATTCAGGGCCTTAACTTCTTTACAATTGCCACATTCGTATTTAGTTATTTAAAATATCTTGACAGTTCAGTTTTTAGTTTGAGTGTCCTTTCTGTGGATTATTGATTGTATCAAAAGCTAAAAACTTATTTCAACTTTTACCTAATACCACAAAGTATGTTTTAGAGTTAGACAAACCTGGATTTGAAGACATTAATTTATATTTCGGCAGGATGTTTTTCCTTGACCTGCATAGTTGGGACATTTATACCTATCTAATGAGGCAAGGATTAAATACATAATAAATGCACTGATCACAACATCTGTCACATTCCAACCCTGAAGCAAACATTAAACAATTACAAAGCAAAGAATTGTAGTTAATAAGTCAAAAGGAGATAAAGGAGAGATTATATGCAAGCACATAAAAGTATTCCAAAAGGAGATTTATATGGAATCATGTAAAATACTCAGTCAAAAGAAATCAGAAAAATAAGAGGAAGAAAAAACATGAGACAGAAAACAAGTATCAAGATGGTAGATTTAAACTCTACAATATCAATAATTGCCTTAAATGTAAACATTGAAAGACCTAAAATGCAGATTGAAAGCTTAGACAAGAGGGCCCTTTGCACAAGAAAATTGCTTTAAATATGAAGACACAGACAAATTAAAAGGATGGGAAAATACTACACAGACTCTTTTCAAAAGAAAAATAGGATAGCTAGATACATATCAGACAATGCAGGTTTCAGAACAAGGAATAAAATTAGTCATTTTCCTCTCAGAACTCTAGTCCCCCAGGTCCCTTCCTGTGAGACAACACATTACCCATTTTTCTATATCTTTTCAGAATGAGTTTATGAATATGTAAGCATATATCACTTTTATTTTTCACCAAGGGGAGTATGCTATATTCACTGTTCTGTACTTTGTTTTTCCAAATATATCTAGGACATTATTCTGTAGTATCATTCCATATAGAGTTATCTCAGTCTTTTTAACTACTATATAGTAAAGAATAAAGTTTTATTTAGAGGTCTTTGTCAAAGATACTAAGGTCTTTAAATTCTAACTAACATAGGCAAAATCTTTCCAAAATATGCTTTGAATATAACTTAAGAACATTGGACACCTGTACATCTAATACATTCAAAACCAAGGTCAATTACCTCAGCCTCATTTTTCTTTCTTTCTTTCTTTCTTTCTTTCTCTCTTTCTTTCTTTCTTTTTTTTTTTTTTTTAGACAGTCTTACTATGTTGCCCTGGGGAGAGTGCTGTGGTGTCACACCTCACAGCAACCTCAAACTCTTGGGCTTAAGATATTCTCTTGCCTCAGCCTCCCAAGTAGCTAAGACTACAGGCACCTGCCACAACGCCTGACTACTTTTTGTTGCAGTTGTCATTGTTATTTCTCAGGCCCAGGCTGGGCTCGAACCCGCCAGCCTCAGTATATGTGGCTGGCATCCTGCTCCTTAACCTACAGACTCTAAGCCTCAGCCTTGTTTTTCAAGGATATCATCCTCTACCAGTCTGATCTCTATGGTAATTCTAAACTTCCCCTTGCTCCTTATCTTTTCAAAGTAGACAAAGGGTTATACATGCTACTGTTAAGGAGTTGTAATAGGTTGGAAATAGATGATGAAAATCTCTTTGAATTTCATTTTCAGTTTTCAGTGTATTGGAAATATGACTGTCTTCATCTAAATCCAGTCTCTAATCCGAGATGTTATGTTTTTCCTAGAATATTGTATCATAGAACTACAGTTTTTTTTAAATGTTAAGTTGATATTTATAATATTCCTACCTTAAACATTTCTTTCTAGAATCTTTTCTTTTTTTTTTTTTTTTTTTGAGGTGAGGTTTTTCTCTGTTGCCTGAGCAGTGCCATTATTACAATTCACTGGAAACTCAGACACCAAGGTTGAGGTGATTCTCCTGCCTCAGCCTCCTGAGTAGCTGGAACTACACTTGCATGCCACCACATCTGTCAATTTTAAAATTTTCTGTAGCCAGGAGGTCTCACTATATTGTCAAGGCTGGTCTTGAATTCCTGAGCTCAAGCTAACCTCCTGCCTTGGCTTCCCTAGTGCTGGGATTATAGCCTGACCTAGAATCTTTCTTTATAATTATATTCACTATTCTGATTTAAGAAGATGTTTTGGACCTGGTGGGATATTGGTGTTGTATAATCATAAGTTAGGTTTACAGATCATCTTTCTTTTGACAAGCTCTAAATGCTTTTGTAAGTTTTATTTTATGTATCCTAATAATATACCTGTGAAATAGGTTGAAGAAAATATTTTCTTTTCAATATACAAATGAAGGAACAGAAACACAGGTAATATCTCAGATAATTAGTGCTTGGCTACACAGTGTGTTAGTGGTAGAACTGGGACTAGAACCCAGGTTTTCTGACTTTCAAGCAGATCATAAATTTCAGGACTATAAAACTGTCTCCTCTGCAGTTTGTAAAGAGAAATGGTATATACTTTCACACATTCTGAATTTCTAGAGCTGTAATAATAATCCATTAAAAAAGAGAAATGCCTTCCTTTGAGAATCTCATTGGAAAAGAACATTTTTCAAGAAAAGTAGAGGATACATGCATACATATTCAACCACTGAATCTCTTCATCAAGAACTCTTTAAAATGAACTTAAAATGTGATGACATCAGGCCCAATGCTACACCTATTTTTATTCCTCAAATATTGTCCAAACATATAAATGTTCTGGACTCTAAATCAATCACTTGAAACTGGTCGACTACAGCTTTGAAAATATTGGAAGCATCACGAACATCATGCCCATCTGTCATTTCTTTTCATCATAGAGCATATATAGCCTGCAATCATTCATAGCAATATTCTGTAGCTCTGGTAAAAGCTCATGAATAGCCTTCTCTGTTTATTCTCTACTCAGTTCTCTATTCAGCTGCTATTTCTGAGTAATTAGATGAATTCAAAAGTCCAACAAACTAAATTCCAAGTGGCAATTCAATGGCAACAGGAATAGTTGAATACATTATTTTATTTAAATGGAAAACCCATTTTTCTCTAAAGTAGAGCAATTTGCAAGAAGAACTGGCAAAACTAGACTATAAAAAGAGAATTTAAACTTGGAAAAATTTTATTACAATTATAGTAATATGTTAAAATTTTGTTAAACACCATTTTAATTACAGTTACTTTCTCTTTGAGCTTTCATTTCATCAGTAAGATTTTTATACATTAGCTGGCTTTATTCCTTTGGTGGAACCAGAAAGATTAAATTTTATTGTTTTTAGCAATGTGTATTTTGGATTATTTGTGTACATAATTCTAATTGTTTTTTTTATTCCTGTCTGTATAGCTGAGTGTAAAAAGAGAACAAATAGTACTTGAGGAAGTATTCAGGTGTGAGGAAGGAGAATGTATAGTTGGCATTCTTTATCTAAAATAGAAAACATGATAGGAATGAAATAGGTAGGATTTTGTTGTTGTTGTTGTTGTGGATTCATAGAGGGTAAAAAGAACCAGGTTACACTGATTGCATTTGTTAGGTAAAGTCCCTCTTACATGTCCTGTCCCCAAGAGGTGTGTCATACCCCATGACCTCCCTTCATACCTCCACCCCATCCCTTCTTCCCTCTCTCTGCTCTCCCCTGCCTCTCCTCTCCCATGTACTAGATTTTTAATTTTCCCCATGTCAGAATTGAGTACATAGGATTCTTGCTTTTCCATTCTTGTGAAGCTTTACTAAGAAGAATGTGTTCCACTCCATCCAGCTTAATACAAAAGATGTAAAGTCTCCATTGTTTTTAATGGTGGAATAGTATTCCATGTGGTATTCCACATACACCACAGCTTGTTAATCCAGTCCTGGGTTGGTGGGCATTTAGGCCGTTTCCCCATTTTGGTGATTGTTAAGTTGAACTATGATAAACAGTCTAGTGCAAATGTCCTTTTGGTAAAAGGATTTTTTTTTTCTTCTGGGTAGATGCCCAATAATGAGATTACAGGATCAAATGGGAGGTTTAGTTTGAGTTCTTTGAGCATTCTCCATACTTCCTTCCGAAAAGGTTGTGTTTGCAGTCCCATCAGCAATGTAAAAGTGTTCCTTTCTCTCCACAACCATGCCAGCATCTGCAGTTTTGAGATTTTGTGATGTGCAACATTCTCACTGGTGTTGGGTGATATCTCAGGGTGGTTTTGATTTGCATTTCTCTGATAAGTAGGGATGATGAGTATTTTTTCATATGCTTGTTAGTCGTTCATCTATCTTTTTTCTTGAGATAGAGTCTCACTTTGTTGCCCTTGGTAGAGTGCTATACCATCACAGCTCACAGCTACCTCAATCTCTTGGGCTTAAGCAATTCTCTTGTTTCAGCCTCCCAAGTAGCTGGGACTATAGGTACCTGCCACAGTGCTTGGTTATTTTTTAGAGACGAGGTCTCACTCTGGCTCAGGCTGGTCTCAAACACATGAGCTCAAGCAATCCACCTGCCTCAGCCTCTCATCTGTCTTGTTTAGAAAAAGTTCTATTCATTTTTCTTGGCCAGTGATATAAGGGGTTGTT
Source organism: Otolemur garnettii (assembly GCF_000181295.1). Classification (NCBI taxonomy): domain Eukaryota; kingdom Metazoa; phylum Chordata; class Mammalia; order Primates; family Galagidae; genus Otolemur; species Otolemur garnettii. The sequence continues at coordinate 2,704,382 of NW_003852445.1, forward strand.
GGCTCTTTTAATGTTGAGTAATTTGAGTTCTCTATAGATCCTACTTATGAAGCTTTTGTCCGATTACTAATATGAAAATATTCTTTCCCATTGTGTAGGTTGTCTATTTGCTTTGGTTGTTGTCTCCTTAGCTGTATAGAAGCTATTCAGTTTAATTAAGGCCCATCAAAAATAGGTAAGATTTTTAAGCAAACAAAATTTAATACATTAGCATCCATGGAATCAAAATAATGTGAGAGCTTAGATGATAGAAAGTGGACTATGATACTTAAAGTTATTCACCTCATAGTTGATATACTAATTATAGAAATACTGATATTAATTTTTTCACATTTTTGTGTGTGCACATATATGCACATAACTTTATATAATTCTTATGTACAATGGTTGTAATTTTATATTTTGACTTGGGAAAAATGAGCACATTTTACAGGTATGGAATTCTTTGGAAAAAATTATTTTAACTTCAAAATATTGATAATAAAAATAATTAGGAAGAATCATTCTCATAAAATCTCTTCAATTTTTTTTTTTTT
>NW_003852445.1:2706562-2739151 GCF_000181295.1 Otolemur garnettii
TCTTCAAGTGTTTTCCCTACACTTTCTTCTAGTATTTTCATGGTTTCATGTCTTAAGTTTAAATCTTTAATCCAGTGAGAGTCTAACTTACTTAATGGTGAAAGGTGTGGGTCCAGTTTCAGTCCAGGAACTCTTAACACCAGGGAAACAATAGCATCCATAGTCTTGCTTTCCAATAGCAAGGGGAGAAAATGGGTCATTGAACTTTTTTTGGAGGCCATGGTAATGAAAGATGGAGTCACTCAATAGAAACAGTATTAAAAGAGGGATCCGGCCACTACCACAATAGTGTACCAAGAAAGGGAAATCACAGGGGAAGAAATACTCTCATCTCATCTCCATCTGCCCTTCTGTCTCCTGCCAGTGCTTCCCACTGGATGAATACCATAGAAAGTCAGAGGGTAAGGAACTGTTGATGCAGCTCACAGAGATCAGCCACTTGAAGCAGAAAGCAAGGCCCAGGATGAAGGATAGGTCTTGACAGGGCAAACAGAATAAGCTACAAACCTCTTTATTGTTATTCCTTCAGTTCCTGTTTGTCTGCCTTGTGCATAGGAAGTGCTCAAAGGTATTTGTTGGGTGAGAGAATGAATGGCATAGACATTAAAACTAACGTAACTACTCTGGAAGATTTGGCTGTATTTCTTGGGGTTTTTTGGAAATTATTTTACTTCACATTTGTCTTGTCACTGAATACTGTTGTGAGAGCCTATTAGCTATTTATATTACTACTTAAGAAACCACATTTTGAACTCCTGTGAAGAAAACATCAAGAAGTAAAGTAATTGGGGAAACAATTGTAGAGAGATCACATTGGTATTCAAAAAATAAGTTGACAGATTTGAACAAGTTTGTTGGAGACATAATTAAGTGAAGTAAGTGAGTCACACATGTAATTCAGGGCCTGCAATTACAACATAGTGACTCAAATTATCACTGGTCTTGGTATTGGGTAGGGTGTCAGATGATGTATGATTTTAGGAGATGACATGGCTGTGGCACTTGCTCATAATGGCAGTGATGATGATTACAAAGATTGTGAGGTGGGCTGACCCTGTCTGTGTTTTAAAGTTTATAACAGGGCAAGAAAAACTTGGTATTTGGACTCTTAAACACGAAAGGAAGATCAGGAAGTTTTTATGGAAATTTTAAGCAGGACTTATTAACTTAGGATCCATGACTAGAATATACATTTCTTATGTTAAGGTAGGGGCATTTGCTGGGGAAAAGTAAAACACTAAAATTTGGGATGGAGATATTGGCAGGCATAGGTGAAGCTAACAAATTAGACCCCCAAATTCCCTTAAACGTGCCTTGGAAGTGGAAGCAACTTTCTTTCACTGTCAGGAGAAACCAGTCTTTGCTTGGATAAACATTTTTTAATAATGTCACCTGGAGCAGTTGTCTCTCAAGGAGTTGTCTGTTATCTGCAAGGCAACTTCCCACAACCCACAGCCACTTTTCAATGCCACTCCTCACTGCCTCCAGAGCCATAATGAGAATTAAATCCCAGAATAACCCTGAGGGAAAATTTGGAGTTCTTATCTAGGAGGCAGTCATTTTGCCAATTCATTTAGGTGAGAATCTGGCTGGCATGAATTAGTTGGGATTCTAAAGAGATGAGAAGGGACTGTAAGATTAAATTAGGCCAGTGGTCCTTAAAGTCTGGTTATTGGACCAGTCAATATCAGATTCCCTGAGAACTTATTAAAAATGTAAATTCTCAAGCTTTATCCCAGACTGATGAATAAGAAATTAGGGAGAATTGAGCCCAGAAATCTGTTCTAACAACTCCTAGTGATTCCGATGCATGTTCAAGTTTGAAAACCATGGGAATGTATAAAATGTGTATATATGGCTTCTACTAAGATTTGATTTAGTATTTTAGCTAGCACAGTTGGGAATGAGCTGACAGTTATCTGGGACAGTAGAAGCCTAGACTCAATAGTTGTCCATGAGATTGAGATTATAGAACTTCCCTGAAATAACATAGACAAGGAGATGGCTCTCTAAATGTAGAATATAAATGTCTTAACAAAATAACTAAGAAAAAGACATGAAGGCTATGTTAACCAGTTGGATGAAAGTACTTCAAATTGTATGCAGAAACAGTACGCTGTACCCCATGATAGTATTAATGTACACTGTTATGATTTAATAATAAAAATAAATAAATAAATAAATAAATAAAGAGAAATGGGTATAGATCTAAAATGTACAATTTGCTCCACTATCTTCTCCTTTTAATCCAGGATGGTCTAGGGGACACATCTTTCATCAAAACATAATAAAATGCACTGATGAGGGAAACAGCAGTGTCCTTGAAAACCTCTGTGGTGACTGTCCATAATAGCTGATTATGGACATAGGAGATAGGATCATGAAAATGAACTTACTGATTTGAATGAAAAAGATGGGATCCCAAAGTATTAGAGGCAAAGTATCAGAGAAAATCTGGGCCCAATTATCCTAATAAGATACAGGTTATAGAGTGGTAATTGGAGTGTTTTGACCATAATGAACAAATGCCAGAGGTTAATTGATCATAAGGTCTTTAGGAGTTAAATAGATGGGCAACCTAATAAGGTATCTCTTCACTCATATAAAATAAAAATGCCTTACTTCTGGTGGGCAGAAATCAACTAAATTGAGAATTGGTCATATTGAGAATTCTTAGCTTCAGTTCTCAGACTTAAGCCAATTTATAGACTTTAATTATGGAGTAGGCCAGATCCCTTCAAAGAAGAATATGTGCCCTCCATTGCATTTCTAGATGAGCTTATGATCACTTATCAGGATGATTTTTACTAGTGAAACAAAATACCCAGTCCTGACTCTGACATAATGGTGATCCTTAGAACACAAAGCACCATCAAGATCCAATGGTCAGAGTATGGACTTACAGAAGTCAGGGGATAGACAAGGTTTTGACTTCGGTATACCTGACAGTGGCTCAGATAAGCCCACAGACCCACTCTATGGGGTCTTGGTTGATATTTTTATCAACCAAGTCACCATCTTAGAAACAACAGCTGGCTAGTTTAGGTTGCTATTCTATAAAGTGCATTATGTGCCTTATACCAGCAGTAGATGTATATTGCCATCTGCCTTGTAGACAGAATGTAGAGCTTTCAGGAACCAAAGAGTGGTGGTGGGAGATATCTCTCTCACTGTTATACCTCATGTTTTACTTAAGGGTTTGAGAAGGTTTAGAAGTCCTAATTCTTAAGGGAGGACAGTTTCTGCCAGGAAACAGTCATTGTTCTATTGAATTAGAAGCTGAGACCATCCTTCAGTAGTCTGGGTTCTTCATGCTATAAAACCAACAGGAAGAGAAGGGAGTTACTCTACTGGCCAAGGTAGTTGGAACCAATTAAGAGGGGGGAGGGGAATTGGGTTACTGTTATACAGCAGGGGCTAAGGGAAATATGCGGTGAAATACAGTGGTTTCACTGAGGAACCTCTTACTCTTTCCTAAAAATGGCCAATGAGAAACTATGGAAACTCAATAAAGATAGCACCACTAAGAATTTTAAATTGTGAAAATAAAGTTTTGGGTCACTATACCTAGTAAAGAACCCCAACCCACAAAACAGGAAAAAGGAAATGATGAATAAAGTTTAGGTCTCATGAGCAGTTACAGAATCAGAGATGATAGAAACATATTTTTTAATTTGTTTTCTTTTTCCCACTTTCTTTGCTACTGATATAAAAAGTTCTGAGAGGAGATCAATATTATAATTTAAGTATCAAGAAGGAGCATGAATGAACTGAAATTACTCCAGGACTATAGAGTAGCTAATGAGACTGAGTGCCACATCTTGTGTGAAGCAAGAATTTCTTCAGCCGATTGAAGGGGAAAAATGAATGCTATGAAGCAAAAAGAGTGAACTGGGATATTTACTCTGTGTTCATTTCTTACATTAGTTATTTCTTACTACATAACAAATTACCCCCAAATGTAGTAACTTAAAACAACAATCCTTTATTTCTGTGGTCAGAAATCCAAATGTGGTTGAGTGAGGTCCTCTGGCTCATGTTCTCTCACAGGGCAGAAGCCTCATTCATAGACTTGACTGATGAAGGATATACCTACGAGCTCACTCATGTAGACATCAACAGGGGTCATTTCCTCACTCAATATTGGACTGAGGGCCTCATTTCCTTGCCAGTCTGGAGACCTCTTGTATTCTTGCCATGTGGGACTGTCCATAGGGCAGCTCATAGCATACCAGCTCCCTAAGAGTGAGCAAGAGATTATCCAAGATGAAAGCCCAGGATGGAAGCAAAGATAAAACCTTATCTCAGAAGTGATATTCCAACACGTTTGCCATATTCTAGTCATTTGAAGTGTGTGCGTATATACAGTTTACCCTCAAGGGAAGAATATTACCCTGGGTGAATATCAGGAGGCAGAGATCGTTGGGGACTGCCCTAGAGACTGACTTTTATCAGTCAGTAATCTTCCTTTTTTACCCTGCTGGCTGTGGATCCCATCTGGACTTTGTCACTTGGGCCCCTGCCTTCTGGCTTTCTGTTGTGTTTTGCCGGTGGGAGCTCCAGGCAGGAGAATGGGAAAGGAAAAAGAAGTGGGAATATTTATTTTGGTGCTTTCTTTCTGAACTTCACGCTGTTGTTTCTGGCAGTGGTTGTACTCTTTATTAATAAGTCTACCTCATGGCCTCACTTCCACAGCTCCAGCCCCAATGGAGTACTGATAAAACCATCTCCTCCCCTTTCCCTGTCAGGACTAGGGATGGCTGACTCTCTAAAGATGCCCATCCTTGGATACCTCAATGTCCCTTCCGGATCTGTCACCTCTACCTCTCTATATGGTTCTTTCACTAAGTTTTCTGTTAGTTACCTGCTAGAACCTTGAATAATATACATTTCTTTTTTGTGTGTGTGTGAGACGGAGCCTCAAGCTATCCCCCTGGGTAGAGTGCCATGGCATTACACTCACAGCAACCTCCAACTCCTGGGCTCAAGCGAGTCTCATGTCTCTGCCTCCCAAGTAGCTGGGACTACAGGCGCCCACCACAACGCCTGGCCATTTTTTGGTTGCAACCATCATTGTTGTTTGGTGGGCCCGGGCTGGGATTTGAACCTGCCACCTTAGGTGTATGTGGCTGGCGCCTTAGCCGCTTGAGCCACAGGCGCCAAGCCAATATACATTTCTTAAAGCAAGAGATTATAGATTACTATCTTCTTAGTCTTAATGCCAATCATACTAGGCGCTTAATGTTGGATGAATATGGGTAGGCAGGTGGATGGGTGAAAAAAGTTGAGTAATGTGAAAGAAAGAAGTATTTTAAATTATGTGAACATTCTTCACTGATGTAGAAACATTAGGACTCTTATGCTTTGTCTGAGACAATAAAGGATAAAAGGTTTAAATGATCTCTAAGGAAAAATGGTAGTTTTAGAGAAGTATTTTTTTTTCTTTTGAAGATAAGGAGAAAAGGTGACTTGCTTAAATCAAGTTCACAGCAGTGTAAGAATTTTTCAGAGGATTACCCAGTTTATGGAAGCAAAAAATGCATACCAAATTGGCTTAATATTAAATAACCATAACCAAAGGGTGTGGTTATTTGTATACCATCCCTAAAAATTAAGATTATTCCAACCATATGTGTCATGAAAAAACTTTACTAATGATTTTTAAATTTATGCCAGTAAGTAAGGGCAACCAAACTGATGTTTGAAAGTGAGTTGTAGGCATACAATACTTCACAACAAACATACTGTGATTTAAAAGATAATGTATAAGTAATGGACTCTGACCCACTGAAGAAAGACAACCAAAAGCATTTACTAACTTAGATGATTTTATTCTGCAAGATGTAATATTGTGGAAATCTGGCATTTTCACAATTTACTTTGTCAGGGCAAAGTACCATATTCTCTGAGATGTTGGCTTGTGTCCCTCTGCCATCATAGTAAAAAATACTCTTAGTGTTCTGGGTTATAATTTCCCTGTCAATATAATGCAGATCCTAAAGACCATCTGTTTTCATTCTGCAAAGTGTGTTTATAGCAGCCTTTCAAATAATTTCCAAAAATTGATTTGCCTGTTATTTTCCCTACCTGCCCTCACCTCAGGATGCACATACGTGGACAGTAAATTTATAGTCTTTATTTCTCCCAAGGCCTATATCATTACGTACAGTGGCCAAGTGAACAAGTGAATATTTGCAAGGCTGCTGTGGAGATGATGAGGAAGAACAAAATGTTTTGGTGGAATCTAGTCTCTTCCAAAGCATTTTATTAGTGAGAAATTTATATTTTAAAATGTATTTTTATATAGGCCAATTACCCAGCTAATTTATGTTTTTAAAAATCTCCAGGAGTGCCTTTTCTTGTCTTAATTGGCAGTTTTGCTGGCATAGTGTTGACAACAGCCCTCATTAATACAACATTCGTTGCACTGAAGGAAACCTAAGAGGGTGTACTAGAGGGCATAAAAATATCTCAAACAACTCTGCACCTTCCCAACATTGGCAGTCAATAAAATCAAAAAGTTGAGAGAGAAATTAATAAGGTGACAGAAATCAATAATGTTCAAAAAGATACTCCAACACTAAATACCTCAACCTCTTAATTAGGTCCTCTCTTCCGTTTTAACTGTAAACATCACAGGCCTATGCATATCTTCATATTAGCATATTAAGGATGTATTGACATTGGCAGACTTAAACTACCTTACAGATCCAGAAAAGATCTAGGAAATTGTTCAATCAACAGAGAACCAAGAATTATTTTAATTGAGAATATTTGTAATCATCATCCCAAGCAGGTAATAAAATTTGTGACTGAATGGAGAGCAAGCAAAAGACAAAAATCACAAATCCATGTATTTCTCAAAAATCAAAATGTGATATTGGGAAATCTGTTATTCATTCACCTGCCAAGTTCTCAGATTAGAAATCTTTGTTTTCACTGCAACAGTTGACGCTACTGAAAACTGCTAAGTCACTTGAGGAACCTGCTTCCTGTTCTATTTCAGATGTTCCTTCTTTGATAATTTTTTTTTCTTCAATGACTTTTTAATTAAAAAGCTATTCATATTACCCTAAACATAGAGTAATAAGAACATTGCTTTCAGATTTTTCCTCTCTCTCTGTGTATGTGTGTATTTGTAATTCTCCAGCTGTCCTGTAAGCTAAAATAAAGCTAAAGTACAGTGTCAGTCTTGGTTCTTTAATTATCATATGGGTTTCTCCCATTGTATCAATTTTTAAACTTCATGGCTCCATTGACTATACAGTGCTTGCTCTCCATATCATTTGTTCTCAGTATTTTTCATTATTAAAAATAAAATTAACCTTTCTCTATTGGGTTCATCTGGACATGAATTGACCAATCACTACATCCAATCAATCACCATTTATTTAGATGTTGTTTTTTAATTGTCTTCTTTATGTATAATATTACCATGGTATATTTATATTTTGGGGATTGAGAGAAATAAATCACCAACAGTAATTTCTTTGAGGTTTAGAGAAACTAAACTAAACTGAGGCTTAGAGAAAGCTCCACAAATTAATGAAAGTGTATAAAAATATATTAATGCAGCTGGTTGTGTTCATTCTCCCTTCTCCTGTGGCAATGAAAAACAAGTATGTGGGTGACCTGTAAGGATAAAGAAAAAAGATTTCCATCTGTAAGACTAGACAGTGAATGCAAGGGTAAATACAAGTTTTAAAAGTGATGAGGAAAACATTCAGAGAATACTTTCACCCTTAAAAATTAATTAGTTAATTAAGAGACAAAGTCTTACTCTGTCTCGATGGATAAAGTGCCGTGGAGTCAGGCTGGCTGACAGCAACCTCAAAATCCTGGGCTCAAGCCATCCTCCTGCCTCAGCTTCCTGGAACTACACATACCCCCACAACACCTGGTTATTCTGATTTTTTCTATTTTTAGTAGAGATTGGTCTTGCTCTTAACTCAGGCTGGTCTTGGACTCTTGAGCTGAAGCATTCCACCCACCTCGGCCTCCCGAGTGCTAGGATTACTAGCATTACAGGTGTGAACCACCACAGTGGGACTCTGAGAATACTTTCAAATGAAAACAGGCAATTATTGAGTAACAACAGAAACTTAGCACATGGGAAGGACTGCTAAATCCTTCTGTTTATCTCAAGCCTATTTGGTGAGAGAAATTGCTTTTTATTACTGTGTAAACCTATCCTGAACTTTGTGATCTTTGGAGAAAAGAAAGGTGCTCAAAAATTAAAATTAAGACTATCGTTGCTGGTAGAAGAATGAGAGATTGGTAGTTTTATTATTTAGAAGCTATCCCAAGTAAGAATATCAAAGCATAGACTTTAAACTTTGTCTGAAAATAACTTTGATGCCAAAAATACATTGTTGTTTCAGGTCTAAATTGTATGATATGCTGGAATAACCAGATGGGGAGTATAAAATGACCTTTTAAGAAATTAATTTATATAAAAAATCTGGATAATTTAGAGAGCTAATAATAAGAGCTTGGGTTAATTTAATAATCTCAATTTGTATTCCTCAGTTTCTCCATCCGTAAATGGTAATAACAAATGAGAATAGCAACAACAATAATTTTTGTTATTGTTGCTATTAACCTATATAATTTGTTGAAACATTTTTGAGCTATATCTGGCAAGGAGAAAGCATTCAGTAAATATTGTTCCAGCTCGGCACCCGTAGCCCATTGGTTATGGCACCAGCCACATGCACTGAGGCTGGAGGGTTTGAACCTGGCCCAGGCCAGCTAAACAACAATGACAACTACAACAACAAAAAAATAGCCAGGTATTGTGGTGAGAACCTGTAGTCCCAGCTACTCGGGATGCTATGGCAAGAGAATCGCTTAAGCCCAAGAGTTGGAGGTTGCTATGAGCTGTGATGCCATGGCACTCTACTAAGGGCGACATAAAGAGACTCTGTCTCAAAATAAATACATATGTACATACATACATACATACATACTATTCCCATACCCTTAATAACATAGACTCTTGCTTACAATATCTGGTTACTGCTTCAATTCTCCAGTATACCTTAATAAAGAAAGGTTCTGCATGAATGTCTAGAATGGGCTGAAAAGGTCTCCACCAAATACCCAGATAGGGTCTAATCCCTGAGACCTGTGAAGTTATTTTATATGGCAGAAGGAACTTTGTTGATGTGATTAAATTGAGGATCTTGAGAGAGATTATCCTTAAATGTAGTCACACATGTCAGTAGGAGAGAGAGGCAGAGGGAGATTTGACTACAGAAATGAGTAGAAGGCAATGTGAAAACTGAAGCAGGATGCTATGTTGATGGCTTTGACCATGGAGGAAGAGGACACAAGTCAATGAATGCAAAAAATGCAGCTCTAGAAGCTGGAAATGGCAAAGAAACAGACAGATTCTTCTGTAGCCTCTGGAGGGGGCACAGTTCTGTTGCAACCTTGAATTTGGCCCAAGAAAACAGATTTTTGGACATCTGTCCTCAAGAACTACAAGAGAATAAATTCCTTTAAACCATTAAATTTATTGTAATTTGTTATAGAGATCATAAAAATGTCATACCATCTTGAATTAATTAACCACCTAATAGTTATTAATTAAATATATTTATTAAGCACATACTATGGGTTCAAATGGGTATGGGAAGGTGTTGATTATTTGGTTTACACAATCAAAATATGAATCTATTTGCTTGGATTTTATAAGTCGATGTGGTTTTTCTCATCTCTATAAATGTGTTATTTCAATTGTCTGTTTATACAGAGCTGTGAGCATTTTAACTTTCTGCCTATGCTTAATTTGCCACATCAGAAGAACACTCTTTGATTTACTTATATAAGATCTGAGGATTGATGATACTACTTTCTGGAGGGTCTTTTAAATATAGACATAGAGACCTGCCAGAGCAAGAAGTAGATGGGTAAGGAAGGGAAACACTTGATGCTGCAGAAAATGTACCAGCTTTGGAGCTGGGTTTCCCTCACTGTCTAAGAGCGGATCAGTAATTAGCTAATGTCTCTATGCTGGACGCCAAAACTGCTGGCTGCAATCTGCTCCTGTTGCCCTTTGTGCACAGCTACACTAAGTTTCTAAAAAATAAAAAAAAAAGTAAGAATAGATTCTTGAGTAAGTGGTAGGCAGAGAGTGGAAGATGTCCTTCTATCTATGCTTTACTAGGCAGGATATGTCTGATAGCAGATACTCAGGCCTCAAAACAGCATTACAGATACTTTACATTTCAGTGCTTTTGATTCTCCCACCCAATCTCTAGTACTGAGTTTGATGCATCCAAGAGATGGTAGTAAAAGAACTTAGTAAAATTCACAGTTGACAAATCCATCAAGTGTTAGTTGGGAAGGAGATGTCAGCTCTATTTAGAAGAGTTTCTTAAACTTTTTCAAATGATATCAAGAAAGAACTGTGACCTTCTAGGAATTATCCCAAGGTATTACTGACCAAAACACAGTACTTGGCCTTGATTAGAAGTTTAATCTCAGGCTCTTCTCAGCATAGAAAAAGATTTGCCAAATTTGCAGATGTTTTTCCTTAGATCTACCATATTGCGAATTCTTCAGAATTTATGTGATCCTTATAAGGTTGGAAGCTATAGCCCAGTAAGCTATCTTAGAAACATTTGCTTACCAGAAACAAAAAAATGGTTAATTTGGTTTTCTGACAAAATTTTCAAGTCTCATAACTTTCTTCAAACATCACTGTGAACCTGCCAGATTGTTCAGTTGATAAGAATCTAATTGCTCATTTAAATTTATTAATACACAACATTAAATTTTATTTCCATCAGGGAAAAATCTCTATTGCCTACTGATTCATCAGATAGAAACAGTATTCTAAGATTTAAGTGGTTCTTACCTTTTGGGATGACAGACTTCTTTCATGCAAAGCCCACAGAATGTGGCCTGTCACAAATATCAAGAGGCTTTTGTGGTCTGTGGACCCCAGGTTAAGAACTCCGAGGTACAAAGATCTTCAGATTGGACTTTTATTTTATCGTAAGAATGAGTCAGTTGAATTGTGTATCTTCAATCTATTCAGGCAGTAATGTTGACCAAAATAACCAATGTCTTTGACTTGTATCACAGATTTAAAATATTCCTATTTATTTTGCATAATGTATTAGTTTTCTATAGATGTCATAACAAAATACCACAGATTGGGAGGCTTAAACAACAGCAATTCGTTTTCTCACAGTCTGGAGGCTGGAAATTCAACACTGAGGTGCTGGTAGAGTTGATTTTCTCTAAGGCCTCTCTCCTTGATGCAGAGGGCTGCCCTCTTGCCTATTTGTATGACAATCTGTCTTAGGTACATCATCCTGGTGTCTCTTTGCATATACAAATTTCTCTTAAAAAGATACCAGTCATATTGGATTAGGACTCACCCATTTGACCTCATTTAAGCTTTATAACTTCTGTAAAGGTCCTTTCTCCAAATAAAATCACATTCTAAGATATTGGGGGTTAAGTGTTCAAAATCAGAGTGGGGAGGCAATTCATCCATAACATATAGTATCTGAATTTAATTGCTTTTATTTGCCTCTAAAAGTACTATCTCTCATTTCCAAATTTTCATGGTTGAGTTATCCCATAGGTTTCTTACCTGGTATAGAAATTGCACCTCATTTTCTGGTGTCAATAAAACTGAAAATGGTTAATTTGTGTCCCAAAGAAACAACTATAGACAAAAGACTTTGTAAAGTGAAAGTAGGAATAACTAGATTTTGAAAAGCTTTTGTTTATTGTATAAATAACATCATGGAACAAGTAATATAAATAATATCTTATTTTTTTTAAAGGCTTATAATAATTACTTAATTGTCATGTTTACTTTTTTATGCAGAAAAACTGGTATACAAGTTGCTCTTGGAAAGTAAAATTACACAAATTATATTTCAATACTTACCCTGGCTCCTGATTTTGCTATGTTACAAACACATCAATAATATATTTCCAAATCTGCTAGCTGAGGATGAAAATTGCAAGGGAAAAAGAATTGGTGGGTTTGCATTACAGTAGGCTAAAAGATCAAACATTAGACTTATATTTAGAAATAGCACATTTATTGTTAACTTTCACTATTAAACTAACCTCAAATAAAACATCCTATATTGGTGTGCATGCAGGAATGACAAAAGGTGAGTACAAAGAGGGGAAAAATTATACAGGTGAAGCATAACACAAATCCACAGCAAATAAAATTGATATTGGACATTAAGAGGGCAGATATTTAGGTAATAAATCTTGGGATATCATGGTTATCAGATGGTAACTTCTACATTTCTGAAAAAGGTACCAAAAGTGGATTGGTTCTTTTCTCTCACCAAAAAAATCTTTTTTATGAAGAACAAATCAGTATATTATGATTTTTTTTCTATTTTCTATGTGAAACCAGTTTTGAGTACCATTAAAGGGATTAAAACCCAGAATATATACAAAATATAAACACAATGTTAACCTTATTGCAGGATGTGTCAGATGAACACCAGAAATAATTCCTGTCAGTTTGTACTTTTTTGACCAATAATTCTCTGTATTTCCTGCAAGTAACTTGAGTGATGCAAATGACCTTATTTTTACAGCATGCTTTTATTAAATAGTTTATTATTTTGGCAGACTAATAAAGATTTTGGTATTTGCTTTTATTTGCAATAATATTACCACCACATAAAAAAAGGATTTTATGTTCTTTTTGAGGAACAAGGAGGATAAAAGTGGTGATGGATAGCGCAACTGAGGCATCAGCAATGAGCTGGAAATGAGACACATAAATATGAAAGCAGAGCTAAGAAAATAGAACTGCACCCTTGGCCTTTCTTAAAAGAACATGCACACTTCATGGTTCATTCACACTGTTACAGAAACTCCTTTTGTTTCCAATGAATCAGAGAAGGCATGTAAAGTCTGAAAGACTGTTTTTACTCAGAGCCGACTGACTCCTATTTAATTAGACTCATTCCAGGAAAATATTTTCAAGCTTTCTGAGGATGTTTTGATTTGAGAAAAAGAATAATAAATTGACTAAAAAGTTGGTGGACATAGGGGCTGACAGGGAATCAGGACGGATTTATGATTTTCACCATTATTTAGCTCAAAGCACAAAAAAATGAAAGAACTCCATGCAGTAGCATCTTTAGAGTTGATTGTGCAATTGTGGAGTATTTAAGGATATTTGATGTAGGTGGCTAGGAAATTGAATGTGTCTTTAAGGAGAAATAGTATTCAACCTATTTAAGTATATATAGGTAAAAATATTGGAGACTTTGGGGATGATAGCATTACATTTTGCCAGTAATGGCATTTGTTCCTTCAAAAATTATGATTATTTATATGGTGCCTGTTTTCTGATCTAATGTCAGTATGTAAATTTTACGTGTCAAATGTTATATGTTTATTGTCAGTGGAGTATGTTTAACATTAATTTTATCATCTTCCATTAATAGCTTGTTTCTTCATTGTAGCATTTATAATGTCAGCACAAATAAAAGCAGATTGTGAGGAAGGAACCAACGGGAAGGTAACTCTCCTATTCAGGGCCAGAACCTGAATTGGCACACGGTGGCTCTTAGCTTAGAAATATTCAGACGTGTAACTATTTTTCTTTTCGCACAAAAGGGCAGCCAATAGATGGAAGTAGGCAGAAGTAATATATTGTGAGCTGAAAAATCCACTGCTTCATTATCGACATGATTCGGATCTTACAGAGGGAGAGAACTCTACCATTTGGACTCTTGTCGCAAAGGCTTACAATAGACATGATTCTGACAAGAGGTTGGTGGTAGCAGAACAGACTTAACAATTAATGGTATGCCAAGGCTGAGTTCAGAGAATTGCTTTACCCAATGCCAATCATTCATTCCTGGCAGTAGCACTTCACATCTTTCCTGGGATGCCATCCAACCACAGTGGCATCTAAAATATATCGAGCAGTGTTGTTACAGTTGGAGGTGAAATTGAAATTTGCGCCAAACAGAAGTGACAAATTCACATGGCTGAGTGTTGCCTAGCAATCAGGTCCAAGGGGGACGTGGCAATTCTGCCTTACCCATGGGTGTGTGGAAGAGGGGGAGAGAAACATTTACATTCAAGCTTGGGTGAGCTCACAAATAGATCTAGGTATAGGAGAGACTTCATTTTCCCACTGAGGCATAAGGAGGTAAGGGATTAGGGTGATACAGGCAAAGGAGAAGGTAACTGAAGTTGGTATGATAAGCAGCTTTCAAGGCTGAGGTTCTTAGCAATTAACCTGGGGGAGGGGGGAGAACAGCAAGATGCCAAGATGCCAGACTTGCTGCAGAAATTGATGGCAATTGGCCATCCTGCTGCCTTTTGACTGCAGGCCTCTTGATGCACCTCTGTTCAGCTGGTACTTGGCAGCTGCGTGGCCCCAGGGTATATTGAGCAAATGGTGGCTTTCTCTTCTCAGAAATCCACCTGAGAGCAAAGCTCCCAATGAGCAGAGAGACTCCAGAGATGTGGGGAAGGAATGAAATGCTTAGGCTGAAATTCTTATCTTGTGTCTTTATTTGCGTCTTTTGTGTGATTTCTCATTCCACCTATCTTGTACTGGTCTTTTCTTTATCTTGGAGAATACACCCAAATTTCTCATACTAGATCCTCCATGGTGTGAAGCGATTATAAGATCAATGACTAACATATGAAACAGTTAATATACTAAAATTCCAATTTGGGGAAGGAGGCATAGTGTTTGCACAAATAACTTTGCTTCTAGGTTTTTTTTTTTTTTTTAACCACTCCTTATTTGGAAGAAGCATAAATCTGGAAATATGTAGGGTGGATTTCATTGCTTCATAGGGGAACTTATGAACCACAATAGATTCCTTTTCCCTTCGCCTACTTTGGTTGTTGTTGTTTTCTTGAACTGTTGAGGCTCTGTTACTTGAGTCCAGTCTTCACAGCCCTGTAAGAAGAAAAAGCTCAATGTAGGCTGAGATGGCAGATACTTTCTCATTCCTTACTTTGGTGCTTCTAATTCTGCAGTCTGGCTCTTACTCAAGTGTGAGTGAGTTCCCATCCTTAGCAATGCAAAACTTAAATACCATGTCTTTGGTATTTGTAACCTGTTGTTTTATCAAGGAGTCTCAGTCCTAATGGCAAGAATAATTTCTTCTAAGTAGGATCATATAAGACAAACATGGAACATGAAAAGTGCTATGCAATTGCAAGATACTTTTGTTATTTCTATGTTGTAGCATGGTGATCATTTTGTGATATATATTCAACAATGCCAGCTAATTAGATGGACTGAATATGTGGATAAATTCTTAACGACTGATACAGTAAAACCTCCACAGTTGGCCACCTTCCTACATTGACTACCTCCTTAATGTGACCAAACTTTTCTGGCAAGAAATGTATCATATGTACTCAATGTAAGGGCATTATGTTGACCACCTCCATATGTTGACCAGCTTGTTATAGTCCCTTGGGTGGTCAACTTACAGAGGTTCTACTGTGTGTAAAAATGCATAAATTTAAGTGATTATATAGATCATAGGTTGATTAATAATTATAACAACTAAAATTACTCATTGCTCATTTCATGTTATCCTGACTCCTTTTATTTTCTTACTGTGGTAGAAAATATGTAACGTGAGTTCTATCCTATCAACAAATTTTTAAGTGTACAGTATAGTATTGTTAACTGTATGCACAATGTTGTATAGCAGATCTCTAGAACTTTTTATCTTGTACGACTGAAACTCTTTGAACACCAACTCCTCATTTCTCCTGCCTTTCAGCCCCTGGCAGTCACCATTCATAAAAACATTTTTTAAAAGTTACTTTATATATTTATTACAGGCACAGTAATACAGTATTTGTCCTTCTGTGACTAGATTATTTCAATTTAGCACAATGTCTCTAAGGTACATTCCTTTTGTAGCATGTGGAAGAATTTCCTTCTTTTTAATGGCTGAATAATATTTCATTATATGTATATATCACCTTTTCTTTATCCACTCATCCCTCAATGGACATTTAGGCTATTGCTACTTTTTGGCTATTGTGAATAATGTTGCCATTAACATGAGAATGCAAATATCTCTTCCAGATGCTGATTTCACTACTTTTACATAAATATCCTGAAGTGTGATAGCTGGATCATAAAGTAATTGAATTTTTACTTATTTTTGATGAAACTCTTACTGTTTTCCATAGCTCTTATAGCATTTTATATTTTCACCAAAAGCATACAGGGTTCCAGCCTCTCTGCATCCTTGCTAATACTTGTTTTCTGTGTGTGTTTGATAATGGCCTTCCTAACAGGTGTGAGTTGATAGCTTATTGTAGTTTTGATTTGCATTTCTTGAGGATAAGTGATGTTGAATATCTTTTCTTGTGCTTATTGGCCATTTGTATGATTTTGTTTTAAAAAATTATAAGAGGGACTTTACCTAACAAATGCAATCAATGTAACCTAGTTCTTTGGACCCGCAATGAATCCTCAACAATTAAAAAAAAATTCAGAATATTAAGGGATACTTGTGTTTGTTTACATACTTTACATACTTTTTTTCCCCACAGACAGTGTGCACCATACCTACCAGATGTTAATTTATCCAGCTCTTCTCCCTTGTCCCAGCTTGAGTTTCGTAGATATTTAACATCCATATGTGCATGTAAGTGTTGGTATTGAATACATGTGTTTGTTTCTCCATTCTTGAGATATTTCACTTAGAAGAATGGTCTCCAGATCAACCCAGGTTATCACAAAAGATACTAGGTCACTATTTCTCTTTATGGTGGAGTAGTATGCCATAGTATGCAAATACCACATTTTATTAATCTATTCATGTGTTAGTGGGCTCTTGGGTTGTTTCTTCATCTTTGCAATTGTGAATTGTGCTGCTATACAAATTTGAGTATAAGTGTAATTTTTATAAAATGACCTTTTTTTGTCCCCCTTTGGCATATGCCCAGCAGTGGGATTGCTGGGTTAAATGGTAGGTCTACTTTAAGTTCTTTGAGGTATCTCCATATGATTTTCCATAGAGGTTGTACTAGTTTGCAGTCATGCCAACAGTGTATCAATCTTCCTTTCTCTCTGCATCCACACCAGCATCTGTTGTTTGGGGAATTATTAATACAGGCCATTTTCAATGAAATTAGATGATATCTCATTGTGGTTCTGACTTACATTTCCATTAGACATGTTGAATATTTGTTCATGAGTTTGTTAACCATTAGTATATATTCTTTTGAAAGTTTCTGTTCATGTCATTTGCCCACTTTTTAATGTGGTTGTTTGGTTATTTCTTGCTGATTTGCTTGAGTTCTTTGTGTATTCTGGTTATTAGTCCTTTACTGGAAGTATAGCATGCAATTTTTTTTTTCTCATTTTGTAGGTTATCTATTTCTTCTTTTGATTATGTCCTTGGCTGTGTAGAAGCTTTTAAATTTGATCAGGTCCCATTTATTTATTTTTCTTATTACTGTGATTGCTTTTGGAGTCTTCTCTATGAATTCTTTGCCTTAGGCCGATATTAGCAAGAATTTTTCCAAACTTTTCTTCTAGGATTCTTACAGTTTTCTGCCTTAAGTTTAAGTCTTTTATCCATCGTGAGTTAATTTTTGAGTGGTAGGAAGTGCGGGTCCTGTTTCAGTCTTTTACATATGGCTATCCAGTTTTCCCACTATCACTTATGTAAAAATATACTCTGGGGAAAAGAATCCCTGTTCAATAAATGGTGCTATATTTCATCTTTGGAGAAATGTCTATTTAAGATCTTTGCCCATATTTAAGTAAAGTTATTTATTTATTTGTTTAGCCATTGAGTTTTGGAGTTTCTCATTTGCAATTTGATATTAACCCCTTATCAGACATATGGTTTACAAATATTGTCTTTCATTCCATAGACTGCCTTTTCACTCTGTTGATTGTTTACTTTGCTGTGCAGAAACTTTTTAGTTTGATGTAGTCCTAATTAATCTATTTTTGTTTTTGTTGCCTATGCTTTCAGAGTCATATCCAAGAAATCATTGCAAAGACCAATGCTATATAGTTTTCTCTGGGTTTTATTCTAAGAGGTTTATAATTTTAGATCTTTCATTTATGTTTTCCATTCACTTTGAAAATTCATTTTTGTATGAATGAAGTTCATTTTGTATGGTTGAAGTTAAGGGTCTAGTTTTACTTTTTTGCAGGTAGATATCCAGTTTTCCTAAGACCATTTATTGAGGAGACTGTCCTTTCCACGTTATGTATTCTTGGCACTCTTGGCCTATATATGCACAGGTTTATTTTTTGAGTTCTTATTCTCTTCCATTGGTTTATATGTTTGTATTTATTCCAGTATCATGCTTTTTGATTACTATAGCTTTATAAAATGCTTTGAAGTTAAGTAATGTGAGGCCTTTATCTTTTTATCTTTATTTTTCTTTCTCAAGATTGTTTTGGCTATTTGCGGTCCTTTGTGATTCCCTATGGATTTAAGGATTATTTTTTTTCTATTTCTGTAAAAAAGTGCCATTAGGATTTTGGTAGGGATTCATTGAATCTGTAGATCATTTTGAGTAATATGGACCTTTTAACAATAACTTTTCCAATTCATAAATATGGATGTCTTTGCCTTCATATCTTCTTTCTTTTTGCAATGTTTTCTAGTTTTTTTCCCTGTATAAGTTGTTCATCGTCTTGCTTAAATTGATTTCTAAGTCTTTTATTCTGTTCAATACTATTGTAAATTACATTGCTTTCTTAATTTCCTTTTTATCTTAATTATTGTTAGTGCATAAAAATACAACTGGCCAAGTGTGGTGGCTCATGTTTGGGAGGACAAGGCAAGAATATTTCTTGAGGTCAGGAGTTCAAGACCAGCCTGAACAACATAGTGAGGACCCCCCCATCTCTACAAAAAATAGAAAAATTAGCCAGGCATGGTGGTGCACACCTGTACTCTCAACTACTTGAGAGGCTGAGGGAGAAGGATCTCTCGAGTCCTGGTATTTGAGGTTGCAATGCGCTTTGATCATACCACTGCCCTCATGGTGCTTGGGCAACAAATTGAGACCCTGTTTCCAAAACAGTATTGGTTTTTTTGTGTTGATTTATATCCTGCAACTTTATTGGATTTGTTTATTATTCTTAAGAGTTTTTTTTGTAGAATCCTTAGGGTCTTCAGCATATAAGATCATGTCATCTGCAAACAAAAATCATTTTATGTCTTCCTTTTCAATTTGGTTGCTTTCCTAAATTCTATATGTAAGTTAATTTATTAAATTCTCACCACAACAATATGAAGTAGATATTATGCTCTCATTTAAAATGAGGAAATTTTTGCATAAAATGTTTAATCAATTTTCCCACTTGTTATTAGTATATGTAAGTGGGAGGAACTACTTTCTAACTAGACTTTAGAAGTAATCTCCATTCATGGTATTAAGTACTCATAATTATGACAATGCAAAATATGGAACTATTCTATTTGAGTTCTGTAAGTATGAAGAACAGAATATAGTCAGTACTGTCCATTCTTGTGTAAGGGATAAGATTCATCCTCCCCAAATGACCACGTTCTATTGGAATGGCAATAGCTTTCAAATTCCTTAAAGTTGCAAATGGAATTACTGATCTTGTGCTGGGGAAAGATCATCCTGGATTATCCTAGAGGGCCCAGTGTAAACATAAGGATTCTTAATATGGAAGAGGGAGGAAGAGTCAGTGTCAGAGACATGTGGTATAAGAAAGCCATTGACTAGCCATTGCTGGCCTTGAAAATAAAAGCTGACCATAAGCCAAGGAATGCATACAGCTTCTAAAAATTGGAAAAGGCAAGAAAATGGATTATTCCTAGGCTTTCCAGAAAATAATGCGTCCCTGTATACCTTAATTTTAGCCCAGTGAGAACCATTTCAGAATTCTAAACCATAGATAATAAATACATGTTGCTTATAGCCATTACCTGTGGCAACTTGTTACAGCAGCAACAGGAAAAAACAAAAATTTCAAATTCCAAAGTTGAACTTTGATTTCTTCCTAATTTAACACTTGAGTTTAGGAAAATAACTGCTAAGAGTTGGGAGTTGGCAGTCTTGGCTAATTTAGATTTACTGGGAACTTCATTTGAAGTATGTACAGGGTAAAACTCTCTACATATCTTTTTATAATTGCTTAATACCTTCTTTCCTCTAAAACAGGCAATGTCAATTTTTATTCCATTTTAAACATATTAAGATATTTAAAATTATCAGCATAATTGCCAAAAATTACCTAGAAAAGAAACACACCAAGCCCTAACCTCCATGTTTTTAACTTTTCTGCCCTGTTGCTTCATATTCCTTGCTCCCTTTGTCTTTGCTCTTTCATCCATCTATAGCTGCCCGTCCTTTGTCTAATTTGCAAAACAATGATAACCTCAAACCTGATACTCTTCTGACTAAAGATTCATATATTTCTATTTTTCTTCTTTTTCCCTTTAATAGTTATAATGATAGATAAAGTTTATTAAGAACTTACAGTGGGCCAATATCATGATAAATGCTCTATGTAATTATATAATTTAACTTAATAATATATATTATTTAATATATATAAATTAAATATTATAAATTAATAATATAAATTTATTAAGTTAAATTATATAATTTAATTCTCACAAAACTCAAGGTAAGAAGTAGCATTATTATTACTGTCTTCAAGATAAGAAAATTGAGGCATTGAGGGGGTTAGAAGTAGTCCCTAATTCTCTTAGCTCAATGGAAGAGCTGGAATTCAAATCTAGAAATCACTCTAAATTGAATTATCTTAACTTACCCTGGGAGAGGCTGCTCTCAGGCAGCTACTACACTCCATGCAGGTGGGAAATGCCTGAATTATGCCATAAGAAATAATTATGGTACTTGAGTGGAATGCCCTTAGGAGAACCCTAGGTGGTCAAAAAAATAAAGAGAATAACCATGGGGAGGTGAGAAATTCAGTCAGGTAATATTTTGTGCTCTGAAGGCAAGGCTCTTCATACCAGAAATTAAATTGAACTTAGCAAAGAAGGACCCATGGCTTATTTAGTTTTATATTTCAGCACTTAGCACCAAGCTCAGTGCCTACTAGGTATCCAATCAGTGTTTCTCGACCCAGAAATATAATGATAATGTTGGAGAATATGTGAGTTTTACACTTGATAGTCCTAAATGTCAAAGGAGATTATTCATCCACAAAAATAAGGCTTCACAGATTGTTTAAATAGACAAGTTTCTTGTTGACCAGAAGCTTTAATTAACAGATGTGTTAGTAAAATAGGAAAATAAATATTGCTTAAAATGAATTTTACTTGATAAACAAAGTATTTCCAAAATGGGTGCCATGTAGTATAAAGAATTATAAAAGCAGTACTTAATACTAAAAATGTTGAGAGCTTTAAGGCATACTCAAGTATTTATTAAAAGCTGGAAAATGAGTTTAAGTCTTGTGTTTCCCCTAGGGTAAGGATTATAACCTAATCTTTCTGCTAACCTATTGGTGAGTTTCCTCTTCTAGTTACCATACCATAATGCTAATTAGTGTATCAGCTCAACTTAAGTAACAGGCAATGTGTAGGTGAGATCAAGCCACTGAAGGAATGTGAGCTTTAATAGAAGGGAAGGCAAATTTTCTAGAAGAGCTACTAACATTTATTTCATAAGAAGTATTTAGTGGCTAGTTTCTTTTGAGCTGGGAGTATAGACCAGGGCCCCTGGGAGAGGGTAAACTAAAAAGGAGACAAAGTAGTAAAGAAGCAACATACAGCCAAGGACTAATGTGTGTTGCATAGTTTTACCCACTCTTGGCACTTGCAACCCAGTCAAGAACAATTAGTAAATAATTTCTGAGCCTCTGCTTTAGGAGACTAAGCTATACAAAATATGGTTTTTGATTTTTATTCTCAATTTTTTTTATTAAATCATAGCTGTGTACATTAATACAATCACAGGTACAGTGTGGTATTTTCATATACATTTTGAAATACTCTCATCAAACTAGTTAACGTGGCCTTCATGTTATTTTCTTAGTTATTGAGTTAAGACATTCATACTCTGCTTGTAGAAAGATTCACTTGTACCCTTGTAGGATAAACCATAGAGGTGACCCCACCAATCACCCTCCCTCCTCCTATCCACCCCCTTCCCTCCCTTGATTTTTTTCCCCATTCAAATTTCCTTTATTATTTCTTATAGTATAACTGTGTACAATAATGCAATCATGGGGTATAGTGTGCTGTTTTCATATCCCTCCCTTGATTTTTATTCTCAATGGGAAATAGGACTTAAACACAGGGTTGGCACTAGGTTAAAGAGACTGAGGCACTTTGCCTAAGAGATAGCATGAAAACATAGTGACATAAAATAAATCAGAATTTTATCAGCAATTACAGTAAGTAGATAGGTAGTACCAAAAAAATTAACCATGGACAGGATAATGCAAACTTTGGGAAAGGGAGCTATATTTATGGCATGGAATCTAGGGGTTACAAGCTGGTGTTTTGAGGGGTCTCAAAGGCCATCCATCTGACTCACTTTGTTTTTTTTCTTTTTTTTTTGAGTGGGGCTGGGTTTGAACCCACCACCTCCGGTATATGGGGCCAGTGCCTTACTCCTTTGAGCCACAAGTGCTGCCCATCTGACTCACTTTGTATTCTAGACATGTATCACACTGGATTACTCTTACTAAAATAGATCTTTTCTACTTTTTCTTCTCCTAATGAATAGAAGAGAGCAGATGAAACTCAAGGGATCTCTTTTCTTATTTGCTCTAAGATACTCACCCTAGCTGGCAAATGCTTTCTGTGATTGTCTACCATCTCCGGTTTTACTTCCCATCCCTTCCTCATTACCACTCCTGGCCTCCTCACTCTTCCATAGAAACACCCTCCACTGTGCCCTCCTTGGAAAGCCTCTGTCTCTTGTCTGACACCTGTCCAGGAGGGCTCCACTTCCCTTCTGTGAACTCCTACAGTGTATGGAGTGTATCCCACATTTTAGCGCTGATACATTTAGCCATTTAACAAATATTTATGGATACTAGTCTGTCTCAAGCATGGAACTTCATGCACTTAATTTTATCCTTTCTTATGTTATTTATTAATTATCTCACATGTCCTACATGGGAGCAGAAAGCCTTGGATTTAGTGTCTGGAAACTGATAGTTATCATTTTGATCCTATTAATTGTATAATCCTGGAAAAATTATTAAGCCACAGTTTTCACATGTTTCAAATGAATTCTTGAGTGGAACACGCATGATATTGTAATCTTCAAGAAGCTGAATTTGCTAATCAAATGTAAGATATGATTATTATGTAATTATGTCTCTCAGGGTTACACATGTCCCAAACTCTGTGCTGTCACATAAAATAAATATTTCTAGTACTAAAAATCATATACAAAGAACTCTAAATTTCCTGTCTGTTGATGAACACTGACAGTGATGAAATTTTTAGCTCATAGTCACCATTCACAAAAGGGCTCTCCTCTTTACCTGATGGTCTTATACTTTGGAGTTGAATTAGAGCTCTTACTTATCAACTCCCTCTGAAAAACTTCTCTGAAAGCCTCAGTCCTTCCTACTTTATGTCCTTTGTGTCTAACTCAGTCCTCCCAGCAGACCAAACCTGTCTTTTTCTCCATATTTTCTCCTTTCTGTATCAAACTTAGAAATTGATCTGGCAAAGACAAAGAAAAGAAAGGTGACAATATATATAGATCCTGCCTAGGAATATTTCTCTCACTGTCTTTTATAAGTACTATATTTTTCTGTATTTCATGTGGATGGGACTAGGTTTTACACTTTCTTTGCCTTCTCTGTAGCACTAATCAGCATGCTGGGCCTAAGGAAGCCACTCCATAATTGGATGCTAATCATATGATAAAGCACAAAAAGCTTTCAGCTTTGAAAATGTCTTAGTTAAATGGCTCCTTAACCACTTTCTGGTAATATGAGCTTGGGTTGGTTACATATTGAAGGTTCAAGAGGTATGAAGTGAAATAACATGTAAATGTGTCTGATACTGATTAGACACTCAAATGTTGACTCCAGAGGCTATCTTACAGCTATAGACAGATGGAGGCTGACACCTGTAGTTGAAGGAAGTTGCATAGTGTTTAAAAATTGAGTTCCCCTCAGCCTTGGTATTCTCATGTACAGAATTAAAGCATTGAACTGGTTGATTTGGAAGGTCCCTGAAATTCTAACAGTTTCTATTTCTGAGAAGCAAGTTGTTGGTAAATTACTATAATCAAATACTTTCTGCACCCCAAGGAACTAATACAATATTACATACAAAAAGAATAATGGAAAACTCATCAGTAACTGAAAAATAGAATCTCTCTGCTCCTTGGGCATATGCTTATGACTTGCATAAATACCTCTGGGTGTCAGTCAGTGAAGATGTTTTTATTAGCTGGCAAAAACAAGAAAAACAAAATAGTGAGCATTTTATTAAGCCAACTTTGTTCAGTTTACCAAAACACTACTTTTTATTCATTTTTCCTTTTACTTTGGTATCAAGTTCTTTTCATGATATGAAGGTGATAAAGCATAGTAATTATTCAGATTACTTTCTGTGGGAAAATGAGAAGAGGGAATATAAAGAGTTGACAACTCTGTCAATGTCTCAATTTTTATTGTTGATTTTAATTTTCAGGTTCATAAAATATGAGAGTCTAGAAATCACTGGCCTATAGCACCCAATTTTAAATCCCTTTAATTGTTATCATTAGCATTTATATTAGCACAATACTGAGAGTAAACTTTCGGAAGAGGAGTATCTGGTTGTTTGTTGGCAAGTTAACAAATTCTTAAAGCCTCACTGGCATCAACGTCTAAAAACAAAAATCATGTTTCTCCCTTTGAGGAGAGAAAAGATATAATAAGAAAGAAGGTAGTAAGAGTCATATTTTTCCCCCTGCTCCTGTGGATCCTGAAAAATCCTTTAAAGGTCATAATATTATGTTTTAATCACATCATCAACAAAATTAAAAAGAAAGTTTTTCATGGTTTTTTTTTTTTTTTAAATTAAAGCAGAGTGTCCAACCTGTGGCCTGTGGGCCCCATCTTGATTTTGTGAAGCCTTTTTTTGCATTATTTGTGGTGTTGGATATCATGAAAAGAATACATGGACTTTTTAAAGTTTTTTTTTGCTAATCAGATTTCATTAGTGTTTGTATATTTATTTTGGTTCAGTTGTTTTAGAGATGGGGTCTCACTCTTGCTCAGGCTGGTCTCAAACTCCTAGGCTCAATAGATTCACTTGCCTTAGCCTCCCAGAGTGCTGGGATTACAAACATGAGCCACCATGCCCAGCCAGTGTTTGTGCATTTAATGTGTGGCCTAATAAAACTCTAATTCTTCCAGTGTGTGGCAAAACAAAAGGCTAATCTTATGACCTAATGCTACCTAAAGAACATAGAACCATCATGGTTTTCAAGTATGCCTTCCTGGTCATATCATGCAGCAAAGCATTTTTATGTCTAGACTTACAGAACAGAAGTTTTATAGAATGAATGTTTAGTTTATATCTAAATCAGTTTCCTTTGAAATCAATATATGCTTGTCTGGCAAAGTAGAGGCATGTACAGACTACATTAATGTACAGCATACTGGCCACTCTAAGAGTAAACTATAAAAAATACATAAATATATACATTTTTAGGGGTATATGTATGTGTGTATGTGCATTATATGTTTAATAGTATAATAAAAAATAATCCATAGGCCTGTATTCAAATGTAAGTGCACATATTCATATTTTATGCTTAAGCACAATTCTGACACCATTGACACTTTATATTGGAATAGGACAAGTGAGCATCACCAAACAGAAAAATTAATTCACTCCATCCTTAGTATGTTCATATAAGCTGTCCAATTTATCATAAGCATATTGCCAATACAAAGACAAACAAACAGCATGTGTATCCTATTAGATCTAAATCATAGCAAGGAGCTGAGCTGGTGGAAAATATAATGCATCCAGCCCTGTGCATTCTAAGTTACATTCATGAATAACTTACTGCATTCCTGGGTTCTACTCCAGCTCCTTATAATTTACACAGTATTATTATATTATATATAGTGCCACTTCCCAAATAGGCTATCTTTATAAAAGATAGTATGGAGCCTGGGTGTATATTCAGGACCAGTCCAAGAATACTGTGTTCATAGGAGAAAAACCAAAGTTAAAATCAATCTCTACCTTAATTCACAAAGAATGCTGGTGCATTCCCACCTATGAAGGGTCTTGGTAGTCAGGGGTAGATAATGCAAGCTATTGTGAAGCTGGGGAGCCATAGCTGGTGAAATCTTTGGCAAACTTGCCATTTTTCAGAACAGGCTTCACAGTGTCCAGTGCACAGACATGCTTTTTATGGAGCATCAGAATGGGATTTCTTCTACGCATCCCCATAACTTTGTTCATAAAAATAAAAAAAGTAAGGGCAATGCAAAGGGAAAACAAACCCTAGGTGTCTAAAAACTTCCTTATTCAGACAAGGTTTAAAAAAAGTTTTTGAATATTATAGCAGTCATTCGAAGTTCCCCCCTTTTAAATTTCAATATGATTTTAGAGATACTTTCCACTTCAGAAACTCTATTTTAAACATGTATAGAACAGATGCTTTAAATTTCATAGGATACCAGGATAACCAGTTGAAAGTGAAGTATCTGGTCAATGTCACTACAATCAATGAGCATATTTTTTAGAAAAAAGACTTTTTCTAAAAAGTAGATATAAGTGCTAGTAATGGATGGATGCTATAAATATTTCGTGGCTAGCTAGGCTATAGTAGGCACCGACTAAACACTTGTTAAGTGAAGGAAAGAGACCAGTGCTTCATGCCATGTCAGAGAGAGAACACAGTTAGGAACAGGTGGTGTGTTTAATCACAGTAGAGTTTATTTCCTTATGTGTATATGGTCCAAAATCCAGAGGATAAAACTTCAAGTAAGTTTTAATAAATTACATAGTAATGTCTATTTGGTTCTCATATTTGTGAAGGGTCAGAGCAGGGTCAAAAGAGAGCTGTTAGGAATGTGTTTAGCTACAAATAACAGAAAACTGCCACAGTGGCCCTAACAGGCAGGGCTTTGTCTCCTGCAACAAGTTAGGGAATAGGTCATACAGGGTAGGTGTGGCAGCTCAATCATGTCACCAGGAACCTAAAGTTTTTCATCTTTCTGTTCTGCCAGACAAAGTTTGTAAGCTTTTGCCCTCAATCTTGGCATTTTATGATTGCAAGAAAGATGCCTGCCCGCCATGTCTTATGCTAATATTTCAGCAAACAAAAATGAAAGATAAAGGAGTGAAGAGGGAGGCAGGAATGGATGGTGACTATATCAGGAAAGCAACAGCTTTCTCATCAATCCCAGCAGATGTCTGCTTACATTTCATAGAGCAGGACTGTGCCACCTGATTAGGATGCAAGGGAGTCTGGGAAAACAAGTATTTTTAGCTGGACAGATTGCTGCCTCTCCAAAAAGTCAGGGTCCTATTGAAAAACAAAAGTGAGGAAAGATATTGGGCATGCAGCTAGTTATGTTTGCTCTAAGGCTGAAAACAGGAAATTAGTTTAATTACCAGGACATAAAATCTAAGTGAGGCTCCTTTGATTTCATCCTTCTGAAAGATAAATTTAGACTTAGAGTACTTCTGAGTAGGTGCTTTTGTCATGATTGAGTTAATCAGACCTTGCAGTTTTCATGAATAGTTTGATAAATTGGTGAAGATTTCTTGATGCATTTCAGCTTGAATTTGTGGCTTAGAAAAAAGAAATAGTTATTACTTTCTGCCCTGCCCTTAGAACCTTCCATTCTCTGGATAAATTTTTTTTTACATATTTCTCTTTTCAAAACCATTTTCTATAAATAGCTCTCTGAGAAGTATTATAATAAAATTTCTGCCCAAATGTGACTGGTTGACAATGTCTTTCTATGTTGTCTCATTTGGAGGCTATTTACAGTTTAATGGGATAATTGCCAAAAAGTCAGTCTCTCTTTTCAAAAACCACTGAAAAAGTAGCTAAGAGAGATATTTTTGAATAGAAGAATCTTAACCTTAGCTATTCAGTCACCCATGTGAACTTTCTTATTTAAGTATAGTACTTTGTTTTAATTTACTGAGAGTGATATAAAAATAATAATAACCTGTCTTTCTTTAACCCTTGGGAATGTGCTGATGGAACAATGATTGTATTAGCAGATGATCTATATGAATTATGAGATTCTATGGTTCTTTGTTTATAGAAATATATGCAATTTAATAATGGTCAGAGATACTCAAATCTTTAAAAGTTTCTGGTTCTTTTCTTGTATTCATCAACTTTTCATTTTGATGAAACTTCTAATAATATAATGCAGGAGATGTTTGGTGGAAATGCATAATGTAAACTGATCCTTTGTAAATTTAAGAAAGTAGCAAAGGAGGATGGAGTAAGTTGTTTGTGAATTAAACAATGGAGACTATTCTTGAGGATGTTTGTAAATGTTTATGTGCACCCAGAAAGTCTTTATAGTCTTTAGAACAATTTGTCTTCACCTGAAAATCATACAGCTTTATCATGTATTTACTATTCACCACACCACTTTCTTTTATAATTTCCCTTCTCTTCCTGCAGGCTTAACATTCTTGGCAAGGAAGAGGGCTTATGGGAAATAGTCATTGACTTCTCATGGCAGAAATGTTATTTCTACATTGGAGCCAGGCTAAGGAGTAGAGCTACAGATCCCAGAACAACTTCCTTGATTTTACAAGAATGGCTCTGAGGGACTATTATACCTCAATAACATGAGCAGAAAGTCTCATTCTAAGGTTTCACTGAAATGAACACAATCCTCCCTTTGCTCATGTTGCTAGAAGATATTACTCTTAAAGAATCAGAATCTGGGCTCCAGGTTTATCTGAACAGGAATCATCTGAAGGGGCATTTTCTCTGCTGTTTTGGGGTCTAGCACATCTACCTGTCTCATCTTGTTATCTCCCATGCCAGTCCCATTAGAAAGCTGTTGGCCTTCCTCTTTGCTGGTTTACATAAAAATTCCAAAGTTTCTGCCTTGGAATGGGAGTGGGAGGTGAGGATGTCTAGAGTGAATGTAAGTAGGTCTTTTGCAATAATTGCCATGAGACAGGGAATATCAGAGAAAGATTTCTTTGCTCACATGTGGAGCACATTGTTTCTGAGTGTTCAAGATAAGCCTCTTAGTAACAAAGAGCCCTATTCCTGAGGAATGACACAAGAATAGCCACAATTAGCAGATTATAATTACTTGAGTGGGAATCCTGTACTAAATGATGAACCTCTCTTCCCAAATGGCATGAGCTTTTGAATAATTTAGAAGGCAAGAATAATTAAATACAAAAGGATGATCCTGACATTAAGGAGATGTTTGTGCCTGTGCTCAGGGTCATGCATGCTCTGAGGGAGGGTTAGAACCAGAGAAATGTGACTAGCTTTAAAGTGGAATATAGTTAACACATGGATGTAGTATTTTGAGGTGTAAAAACTTCATTTAAATACACAGAATGACATCAAAATCCCAGATAGACAAATAGACAAAGAATATAAAGAGGCAAATTACCCAGGAGAAAAACAAACAAACAAACAACCCCCCCCCAAAAAAAAACAAATAACAAGAAAAGTGTTTACCCTTAAAAGGAATTTAGGACATTCAGATTAAAGCAAAAACAAGGGCCCATTTTATATATCTTAAAGTAAGCAAGACTTTAAAAAATGATATATAGTGTTGGTGACATTGTGGGAAAACTAGTGCCTCTTTGTTTGTTTGTCTGTTACCCAGGCTAGGGTGCTGTGGTGTCAGCCACCTCAGAGCAACCTCAAACTTCTGGGCTTAAGTGATCCTCCTGCTTTAGCCTCCCAAGCTTCCAAGTAGCTGAGAACTGCAGTTGTCTGCCACAAGGCCCAGCTAATTTTGTCTAATTTTCATAGAGACTGGTCTTGCTCTTTCTCAGGCTGGTCTTGAACTCCTGTGCTCAATCCACATTAGCCTCTCAGAGTCCTAGGATTTCAGATGTGGCTTCCCGACTGCTCATGCCACCCTCGCTGGGCCTGGGCTGCCCAAGAACTGTGAGAGGATGGTCGGTTGAGAGGGAACCATAATAGAGCAGCAGTACCCAGAGGCAAAGAGCAGCAGCCACAGCAGCAGCAGGAACAATAAGGCTCACACCCCTGAGGCTTTTCCAGACAGACATGCCCTATCTCTCTGGACATCCAGAGGAAGCCCGCATCTCCTCTGGTTGTAGCCACTGGAGGAATGGTTCTGGGATGGACTCTAAATGGTTTTAATTCAGCATGGGGCGGAATCAGTGGAAAAACTCTGGCAACATGAATAACCAGAGTAGATCAACTTCCCCAGGGATAAATGGGGCAGATGCAATTAAAGATCCCATCCATAAACAGATAGCTGAGACGTCAGAAATCAAGTTCAGAATTTGGATAGCAAATAAGATTAACAGAATGGAAGAAAGGAGAGAATTATAATTTCAAGAAATTATTGAAAAGATGTCTCAAGAATTCAATGATTTCAAAGATAAAATGACCAAAGATTTTGAAACATTGAGGCAGGAGTTTGCAGCCCTTAAAGATCTGAAAAATACAGTAGAATCCCTCAGTAACAGAATGGAACAGGCAGAAGAAAGGATCTCTGACATGAAAGACAAAGCTTTTGAATGTGCCCTAGCACTCAAAGATAAAGAGAAATGGAGAGCAAAACAGATCTTTCTCTCAGAGAGCTCTGGGATAATTCGAAGAAAACTAGTATTCGCCTTATAGGAATCCATGAAGGTGATGAAGTTGCTTCACAAAACAGAGGCTCTTCTTCATGAAATTATGAAAGAGAACTTTCCAGATGTGCCAAGAGATTCTGAAATTCATATGGCAGACAGTTTCAGAACCCCAGCACAACTCAACCCAAACAAGACATCCCCCAGGCACATCATAACTTCACTAAAGTTACTATGAAAGAGAAAATTCTGAAAATAGTTAGACATAAGGAAACCATAACCTACAAGGGGAAGAGTATTAGAATGCTTGCAGATCTCTCTGCTGAAACCTTTCAGGCTAGAAGAGGATGGTCATCGACTTTTAATCTCCTAAAACAAAATAACTTTCAACCCAGGATCCTGTTTCCAGCTAAGCTGAGTTTCATCTATGATGGAGAAATTAAATACTTTAACAACATTCACATGTTGAAGAAATTTGCCATAACTAAATCAGCTCTCCAGAAAATTCTCAAACCTATCCTCCATAATGACCAGTGCAATCCTCCACCACAAAAATGAACTCACTCGGAAACTTTTGATCAAATTCCAACTTCCACAGTGGCAAAAGGATTAAAAAGTCTACTCGACTATCGAGAAACTCGATACCCAAAACTTTACAAGGCTTATCAATAATTTCAATCAATGGGAGTGGCTTAAATTGTCCTCTAAAGAGCCACAGATTGGCTGATTGGATACAGAAACTCAGACCAGATATCTGTTGGATTCAAGAATCGCACCTTACTTTAAAAGATAAATATAGACTCAGAGTGAAGGGATGTTCATCTATATTCTAGGCAAATGGAAAGCAGAATAAAGCTGGTGTTGCAATCTTATTCGCAGATACAATAGGGTTTAAACCAACAAAAGTAAGCCAGGATAAGGATGGTCATCTTATATTTGTTAAGGGTAATACTCAATATGGTAAGATCTTAATTATCAATATCTATGCACCCAACCAGAATGCACCTCAATTTATAAGAGATACTCTAACAGGCATGAGCAACTTGATCTCTCCCAGCTCCATCATAGTTAGGGATTTTAACACTCCTTTGGCAGTGTTGGATAGATCCTCCAATAAGAAGCTTAGCAAAGAAATTTTAGATTTAAATTTAACTATTCAACTTTTGGATCTAACAGATATCTACAGAACATTTCATCCTGACAAAACTGAATACACATTTTTCTCATTAGTCCATGGAACATCCCCCCAAATCAATCACATCTTAGGTCATAAGTCTAACCTCAGAAAATTTAAAAGAATAGAAATTATTCCATGCATCTTCTTGGACCATCATGGAATAAAAGTTGAACTCAGTAACAACAGGAATCTGCAGACTCATACAAAAACATGGAAGCTAAATAACCTTATGCTGAATGATAGATGGTTCAGAGATGAGATCAAGAAGGAAATTACCAAATTTTTAGAACAAAACAATAATGAAGACACAAGTTATCAG
Organism: Otolemur garnettii; assembly: GCF_000181295.1. Lineage (NCBI taxonomy): Eukaryota > Metazoa > Chordata > Mammalia > Primates > Galagidae > Otolemur > Otolemur garnettii. Next base: position 2,738,793 of record NW_003852445.1, read on the forward strand.
AACCTCTGGGATACTGCAAAGGCAGTCCTAAGAAGGAAATTTATAGTATTGCATGCCTTCCTCAAGAGAACGGAAAGAGAGGAAGTTAACAACTTAATGGGACATCTTAAGCAACTAGAAAAGGAAGAACATTCATATCCCAAATCCAGCAGAAGGAAAGAAATGACCAAAATTCAAGCAGAATTAAATGAAATTGAAAACAAAAGGATTATGTAACAGATTAATGAATCAAAAAGTTGGTTTTTTGAAAAGGTCAATAAAATAGATAAACCTTTGGCCAACCTAACCAAGAAAAAAAGAGTAAAATCTCTAATCTCATCAATCAGAAATGGTAAAGATGAAATAACAACAGACCCTTT
>NW_003852445.1:2740235-2741616 GCF_000181295.1 Otolemur garnettii
TTAAAATGTCCATACTACCCAAAGCAATATATAATTTTAATGCAATCCCTATTAAAGCTCCACTGTTGTACTTTAAAGATCTTGAAAAAATAGTACTTCATTTATGTGGAATCAGAAAAAATCTCGAATAGCCAAGACATTACAGAGAAATAAAAACAAACAGGAGGAATCACACTACCAGACCCCAGACTATTCTATAAATCGATAGTGATCAAAACAGCATGGTATTGGCACAAAAATAAAGAGGTAGATATATGAAACAGAATAGAGATCCAAGAGATGAATCCAGCTACCTACCATTACCTGATCTTTGACAAGCCAATTAAAAACATTGAGTGGGGAAAAGAGTCCCTATTTAACAAATGTTGCTGGGTGAACTGGCTGGTGACCTGTAGAACACTGAAACTGGACCCACACCTTTCACCATTAACTAAGATAGACTCTCATTGGATTAAAGATTTAAACTTAAGACATGAAACTATAAAAATACTAGAAGAAAGTGTAGGGAAAATGGTTAAAGGAATCGGCCTGGGTGAAAATTTTATGAGGAGGACCCCTGGGCAATTGAAGCAACATCAAAAATATAGTAATGGGACCTGATCAAACCAAAAAGCTTCTGCACAGCCAAGAACACAGTAAATAAAGCAAGCAGACAGCCCTCTGAATGGGAGAAGATATTTGCAGGTTATGTCTCCAACAAAGGTTTAATAACCAGAATCCCTAGAGAACTCAAACATATTAGCAAGAAGAGAACGAGTGATCCCATCTCAGGATGGGCAAGGGACTTGAAGAGAAATTTCTCTAAGGAAGATAGGCGCATGGCCTACAGATATATGAAAAAAATGCTCACCATCCTTAATCATCAGAGAAATGCAAATCAAAACTACTTTGAGATACTACCTAACTCCAGTAAGATTAGCCCATATCACAAAAATCCCAAAACCAGAGATGCTGGCGTGGATGTGGAGAAAAGGGAACACTTCTACACTGCTGGTGGGAATGCAGACTAATATGTTCCTTTTGGAAAGACGTCTGGAGAACACTTAGAGAACTAAAAATAGACCTGCCATTTGATCCTGTAATTCCTTTCTTAGGTATATATCCGGAAGACCAAAAATCACATTACAACAAAGATATTTATATCAGAATGTTTATTGCAGCCCAATTCATAATTGCTAGGTCATGGAAGAAGCCCAAGTTCCCATTGATGAATGGATCAATAAATTGATGGTATATGTACACCATGGAATGCTATGCAGCCATAAAAAAAGATGGAGACTTTACGTCCTTCATGTTTACATGGATGGAGCTGGAAAATGTTCTTCTTAGCAAAGTATCTCAAGAATGGAAGAAAAAGTATCCAATGTACACAGCCCTATTA
>NW_003852445.1:2742580-2812734 GCF_000181295.1 Otolemur garnettii
TTTTTTGGTTGCAGCCATCATTGTTGTTTGGCGGGCCCGGGCTGGGGATTTGAACCCGCCACCTTAGGTGTATGTGGCTGGCACCTTAGCCGCTTGAGCCACAGGCGCTGAGCCATGGCTCCTTTTCTTACATGTTTCCTTCAACAAGGCTATTCTCCATGTGGTGCTAACTGGCCATCACTTTTCTTTGGTTTTTCGGAGGGCCTGGAAATGCCCCCTTCATAATCTCCTACAGTGGGAGATCCAGGTTGATCTTATTATCTTCCTTCTGTTCTCAAACCCTCTTAGAAACCATCTACTTTACAGAGTCTTACTGTTGGGATCCTCGAAGTTAGTAGACAGACTTCTGGATCAATATCAACAAGACAGCTCAGCCAGTTTACTCAGTGTCTACGTAGGAAATCATGAATCATGGTCTAATATCACCATATCTAATGGTGATTGCAGACTGTTCCACTGCCTTCTCCTGTGCACCATCTACCTCTTACCTTTTATCCACACACATCAGCTGAGTAACCTGGAAACTTTTAAATAAATTATCAGCAGTTGCTAATTTAGGTGGTGGACTATTTGAGTAATTGTTAAGAATAGTTCTCCTGAGCCCTTCCTCTCCTTTGGAAAGTAGGAGTGTACACCATCATTTCTCCTCCATGGGAAAGCAGTTGACTTGATTTTCAGCTTTATAATCATTGCACTTTTCCCAGAAGCCATGCCCATTTCCCACACCCAGTGTTTCTCTCATACTGATGAAGGTGGTTGGGATGAAGGTCTTTGTGATTATGTTGAAAGAACATCTCTCTGCAAGCCCTAGGAGGAAGATACTGCCATTTTCTTGAACTTATAGGTTATTTAGATGCCAGTTCTAGCACTCACTTTTAATAATTCTGTGTAAAAAAACAGAATTATTAAACAGGGGTCATCAAACTACAGCCCGCAGGCCACATGTGGTCCACCGAGGACATTTATCTGGCCTGCCAGGTGTTTTTGCCACTGCTGCCTGTCCTGCTTAGCAGCCGACTCATCCCAGGCCAGCAGTCCAGCCCTCCAACGGTCTGAGGGACAGTGAACTGGCCCCCTGTTTAAAAAGTTTGAGGACCCTTGGTCTAAAAGATAGTTTAAGTGTAGTTTGTTTATGGCCTAGGGAAACAAACAAGATGTGCTCTTACTAATGAATGTAGTAGGTGTCATCAATATTTGTTATCTGAAGGATTAAATGCTTTTATAAATAGACCAAGACAATAATTAAAAGCCTTTTAGAAAGGATCTCAAAAATATCCTAACCTAGTCACACATATGTTTTATTTTTGGAGTTACTGCCACTAAGTCCTATCTGCTGAAAACCCTTCCTTTTTCTGAAATACCAGTCTTGCATAGTCTTCTTCTACCTCGGTTAAAATTATCACTATTACAGGTAGGGGGAAGAGGTTTGGGTGAAGAGAACAGGAATGATGGAGCAGATGGGGAGATGGGACTTCCAAAGCAAGCTTTATTTACTTCTTTTTTACCAGGGCCCAGCATATCACTCACATGATAATCAGCAAGAATCTTGTGCTTCTTCTTCAAATTGATTAATGAGTACTTATTAACTGACAGGCAGTTGGAGTGCCAGAGGGCACAAATCCTCTGTATCTTCAGTAAAATACCTATTTATTGCCCAACACTAAATAATATGGATGCTAATATTTTAAATATTTACCACAAACTAGAAGACAATGGTCCAAGTTCAATCAAATAAGATTGAAATACTAGGTAGAATAAAAGCTGACTTGAGAGAGAGAAAGATTGATTTTCTTTTATTATTCCTGTTTATGAACTTATAAAAGTTAGAAAAATTTTACCTACCTCTTTTGATTTTAACCCAAACTTTTATTCTTAATGCGGCTATTTATCTAGATTCCAGCAAACATTGTCCATTTTTTTCTTACAGGTTTTGCTTGAAATGTGTATTGTAGGTAGATATATTTTTAAATTGATCAATTTGACATAGCAGCTTAAAATACAACCTGTCCCTTAAGACCTAATGTCTTTGAAAGTAGAAAGCTTAAGATTGAAATAGCTTAAGGCTGAGTTAGAAAAATGGCCCATATTAAAATAAGTAAGCTTGTTTTGCTTTTGATCACAATGCAGACAAAAAATCATGTCTCGTGGTGAGATTGTTATGTATTATCAACCTGCCTTCCCGTTGTCCTTACATTCTGAAATAAAAGCAGTTAATGATGATTCTTTATTTAGAGCTATGTGTTCAGTTTTTAAGACTATCTTTAAAATAGCATATAATTGGATATAATAGACTGTAAAATATAAAAAATTACATGCTAGTAAAAATGTATGGTAGCTGCAGAAATCTATAGTAAATACAAAAATCTATAGTAAATTGACTCTGGGAAGACAAGACCTAAAGGGTCTATTGACCAGAATTTTGTTCTAAACATGATGCCTTCCTTCCAAGAAACCACAGCCAAACAGAATAATCAAATGTAAGTTTCAAATGGGCCAAGTGAATAAATATTTGGCCTTTCTTGGAAATGATACAGTCTCTGTTATACATTTTATTATTACTAATTTAGCATTTAACTACAAATTGCTTTGTTTTCTATTTTTCTTTGCAAGGACACAAGAGTTTTTCTTTTCTATTATATTTATTTTCTGTTTCTACCTGTGATCACTATGTATCACACCTTGAAGTAGGAAGTTAAAGAGTGTGAAAGATAAGCTCCCTTAGCGACAGGATCGGTCGATCTTTGTGTTGTTCTCCTTGCTTTTCTTATACCTTGAGCTCCATGTCTTCTTAGATGTCTGTCTCTTCCGGCAAACATTTGCTGTTTCATTACAACTTTGCTGAACTTCTGTATTCAGACATGGCCTCTCTCCTAGTTTCAGCCTGACTTGTGTTCTCCTCTTATTCACTCCATGCCTTGAAGTAGCAAGTAACAAATTAGTAGCTCACTGATTGAGGATAAGTACAGGCAGTCACAGTCATGCTCCCAGCAGAAAGCTAGTGTTAGCTTGACTTTGTCTACCTGACTTGAGTTTGGTAAACTGAAATCTTATATTTTCCTTTTTCCCCACACGGTTAGGAATTTTGGTTCTCAGAGTTACTGCATTTAAATAGTAAGAACTAATGGAGGCTACATCTATGGCTCTGAGTACAGTGATCATTTAGGTCTTTGAAAATTCAGTTCCAAACTCTGTTTAAAAAGAAATGTTATTTTGAAGCAATTATGAAATAAAATCTACTCAAGTTAGATTTTTTTTTTCTACTTCAAGAAATCAGTCTAGAAATTCTGAACTTGTGTAAGTCCTGGTCTCTTTGAAACCACACTTCCCATGTGTTTTGCATGGTCACTGAGTGAATTCTCTGTTCCTTTGATGTACTCAATAACTTATTACTTTTTGCATTTTTCTTGTGACACACACCACAGAGCTGTAAGAAACTGACCATGTCCTAAGACTTGGGCTTAAAATGTCATAGAAAAGAAAGAGGAAAATAGTCACAGTATCTAATTATACAGGGTAGACCTAAAGTTCGTGTATAATTTAAAGTATTTTAACATAGTAAATTGCACACAAACTTTATGTTCATTCTGTATAACAAAGCTTATTCCATTGGATGATCTTCTCTATAAAAGAATGATCCTGTTAGAAGAAATTTTATATAATAAATATTTTCTGCAATAAATACTAGTGTTTATCTCTGCCTTATAATCACTATCACTAAGCAACAGGCTTATTTGCTATTTGCCATATTGAGCTATAGAAGAATTCATTATAATTGTTTCATCTTGACACCAAACAGCAATTAAACATAAGTAATCTTTAGGTTTTAACTCTTTAATTAACAAAAAAACATTTGAGTGAGTGGAAGAGACTCAAACATCTGAAGTTTAGTATCACTGATCCTAAACAATTATAATAAGTAAAGCTGAAAATGGCAGATATTACATAGTATCTTCAAATTTTCCTGACCAGAAAACATTTTTCTCCCTCATAGGCTAATTCAAAATAGGAACCCTATGATTCTTTTTATCTTTACCACTAGCAGATGGCAAATTTAATTTCGAGTTAGATGCCGTTATGAAGCAACTGGGGTCAAAGAACCCCACTAAAAAGTGGGCAAAAGACATGAACAGAAACTTCAAATGAAGATAGTCCAATGGCCAAACGACACATGAAAAAATGGTCAACATCTCTAATGATTAGGGAAACGCAATTCAAAACCACAATGACATGACACCCAACTCCACAGTGTGAATGACTCTTACCAAAATGTCCCTGAACAACAAGAGCTGGCATGGATGCCGAGAGGAAGGGACACTCATCCACCACTGGTGGGACTGTGAACTAGTCTAACCTAGTCATGTGGAGATACCTCAAAGAACTAAGAAAGGAGTCAGCATTTGATCCAGTAATCCTACTAGTGGGTATTTAGCCAAAAGGGGAAAAAACATTTTATCACAAAGACTCTTGCACTTGAATGTTTATGCAGCACAATTCACAATTGCAAAGATGTGAAAACCACACAAATGCCCATCAATGTATGAAAGAATTAATAAAACGTGATGTATGTATACCATGAAGGACTACTCAGCCATGAAAAAAAAATGGTGATCTAGTATCCAGTATCAATTGAGTACTAAATTGAAACTAGTTGATCAACACTACATGCACATAGGGAAGTAAAAGTGAATGGGAATCAAATAGTTGGCAACAGGGAGGAGAGCTTGGCTTAAATCACACCCAACTAGTGCAGTGTACACATTCTGGTGAAGGGCACACTTACAACTTTGACTAACAATGTGCAAAAGCAAATTATGTAACCAAAATGTGTGAACCATATTGTTAAATAAAAAAAAGTTAAAAAAAATAGGCCAATTCCATAATTCTTTAAATAAAGTATTTCCAAATGATGGGGCACTTGAAAAGACCTGTGAATACTGTGGATGTCAACCTATTGCTTTACTTTATTTTTCTGTATAATGATTTGTTCAATTATAATGAAAGGATATAGTGATAAGAAATATGAAATAAAGTAAGACCATGGATGAAAAAACTAAGATGACATCTTTTTCCTCAGTACTTTGAAGATATTATTCCATTGTTTTCTGGCTTTTGTTGCTTTAGATGTGAAATGTTTCTCAATCTATTTTCCTTCCTTTGTGTATAAAATCTTTTGTGTACTAGGTTTTAAGATGGCTTTTCTTTTATATGTGTTTTTGATATTTTGCAGTTTATTATGGATTTTGGTGTGGACATGTTTTTATTATCTTCTAATTTGAAATATATTCTCTATTTCATGTCTTTCTTCAATTCTAACAAATTCTTAGCAATTATCTATTCACATAATTCTTCTCATTTATTTCCTCTATTTTATTCTTCTGGGAATTTTATTAGAGGAATGTGGGAGGCTCTCAATTTGTCTTACATTCTCAAAATTGCTTTTCTTATTTTAAAAATCTCATTGTCTCTGATGTATTGGGTAGATTCTTCACTTCTTTTCCATTTGCACATTAATTCTGTCTTCAATTATCTCTAATTCAGTTTCATCTACCATCACATTTTTTATTTCAATGGCTATATTTCTAACTGGTCATTTTTATATCAATTTTTCTTTTTTCTTTTTTCATAAGTAGTTTCCAAGTAGAAGTTATTAACTCATTTATTTCTATGAGCATACAAAATATACTTATTTTAAAGTCTATGTATTTTTTTCTGGGAAATTAATTTCATACAAATAAAATTTATGTTCTGATTATTGTTTTATTATTATTATTATTATTTTGCAGTTTTGGCCAGGGCCGGACTTGAACCCACCACCTCTGGTATATGGAGCTGTTGCCCTACTCCTTATTATTTCTTATTTGTAGGTTTCTTCTTATGTTTTTCAACATTGGTTTGCAAGCTTATTATGAATAGAAAGTTATTTATTTTCTCTTACTCTGGTCTTATTCACTTCCCTAGAAAATTTGAGGACTCCTCCACATGGATCTTACTCTGTAAAGATTCATGTGCTATCTTACATTTTCCACCCTTGTATTTATTTTGGAGTTATGTGGCTAGTTCTGGCAAATTAGCTATGAGTGGAAGTAATGTATTACTCATCATAATGTGTACTAGGGTATACTCTTAGTATACTCTTATTCCAAAAAATGGTTTAGGGCTTATGTGAGATGGCCATATATATTTTTAATCTCATTGATGGACATAAAGAATACTGAATGGGCAGATGTTATATAAAATCATTCCAGATTCCCAAGTCACTACTGGAGGATAGCTTCCAAGGTGAATCACCCCTGATTTAGACTGTAATATGAACATGTAGTAAAACTTTGCTATGTGAATCTGCTGATATTTTGGGTTTCTTTCATACTGCAACATAGCTTACTTTACCATAATATATGAGGTAAGGGAATTAAATTCATGAACTCATCCTAAAGAAAGTGATACATCATTGCTGAGTATCACTATGGTCACCTTAAAAGTACTTCCCTTCAGAAGTTAAACACCGATGTGAGTACTTAGTTACTCTTCAGAGCAATTTTGGAACTCTTTTTCTGTGATGGCCATCAGAGCTGTCATCAGACAAGGTTCACAAATTCATCCTAGAAAAAGTATTTTGAAGGGTAGATTAGGTACTGGCATCTGTACATAGCTTCCCAAGAGGAATATTTAGAAGGTTATGGTAGTGATGTTCAGCAATGGAATATGCAGCACTTTTTCTAGGATGAGTTTGAGAACTTAATTGTCCAACCTTGTACTACATCACTCCATCTCTTCTCCAAGCCTCTAATGATGATTCAGAGTTCCTATCCTAATGCTACGTGGGATTTTGAAGATACATTCACCAAGCCATAAGGCAGATTTTTCAGTTATTATATGGCTAGTCTTTTCCCAGTTCCCTAGGCCTGAGGCCTTCTTTAGGCTTGAGCGCAAATCAAAAGACATTCCCTTACCCTTTAGCTCTAAGTTGTGAAGCTGGCTCTTCTTGTGAAATATCTTATGCTTCTGCTGCTGAATTGCCTGTGGTCAGTTTGTTTCTGGACCTGATACCTAGCAAGCCAGAGGCATCAGCTCCATTTACTACTATGAATTTCTGATGCAGAGATGCTTATTTTTCCTTCTAAAATATGGCTGTGTACTGGTTTTTTTTCTTACTTACTCTGTGTTTAGAGTAGAGGGATGTGCCAAGTCATGATTTACTTCTCCAGTTGATTTAAAGACTTTCTAAGTTCAATTCTCCAATCTAGGGTTTGAAGAGTGGCATTCATGATAATCTGTGGTGGTTCACGTAGGTTTCTATAGAGATGGGAGAATATGCAGCTTTTCTTGCTATGGCTTCTGAAGTCAAATGGGCTTTATGAAGTTCTTGGCTTTCAGTATACATTTTCTATCAATTGTCCATTTCACACTCTGACAACTTTTATGATGCTATTTAGAGATGTTTTGGAACTTGTGTTGGAAGCGGTAAGTTAGGCTAGTGATTCTCAAGGTTGGCTGAAATATGGCCTTCTTTTAAAGGTGAAAAAACTTTAAGGACCTCCTGCATTGATTGTAATTATTTTTATTGTTATTAATTTTTATTAATTTACTTAAGTATCTATAAGTATAAAACTAGACATCTTATGATTAGACCTTAGGTGCCACTATGCACCAAAAATAAATAATATATTAAATACTATAAAACTAGTAAGATTGAGAATAACACATTCACATTAATTTTGCTGACACCAAATTGACGGTTGTGGTAAGAACATAGTAATGACTAGTGTTCATTATATCAGATGGTTAATGACAGAAAGGGAATGGCATTTCAGGAGTATTTGAAGAGAGCTTAATAAAGGAAATATGTACGAAGGTGTAGGCTGACTTAGAAGAAATTCAAGAAGTTAAAGAATAGCAATAGTAAGCTGGGAGTAGTGGCTCATGGTTATAATTCTAGCACTTTGGGAGGCTGAGATGGATAGACTGCTTCAGCTCAGGAGTTTTAGATGAGCCTGAGTAAAAGCAAGACCCATCTACTAAAAACAGAAAAAAAAGAAAAAAAATAGTGGGTGTTGTGGAAGGTGTGTCTAGTTCCAGCTACTTGAGAAGCTTAGGCAAGAGGATTGCTTGAACCCAAGAGTTTGAGGTTACTGTGAGCTGTGATGTCATAGCACTCTACCAAAGGTGACAAAGGGAGACCCTGTCTCAAGCAAACAAACAAACAACCAACAACAACAAAAAACAGAATAGCAATAGTAAATACCCAATATCACCTATCAGACTGTGGAAACAAATGAAAAAATAATTATCAGAACTTGGAGAGTGTGGCTGCAGTTACAGGAGAGGAATAACTTGGAAAACTATGGTCTCTATTGGAGGGACATGATCCATCTGTAGAAACCCAGCCAGGAGGAAGCCAGAAAAATAAATACCCTGATTACTTTTCTAATTCTTAAACCTCCTGTCCTAGACTCCCATTTGCTAGACCCAATCAGATGCCAGTGGTTAGGCAGCCTCTTGATGAAGAAAGAGCATGACAGAACGAGTAGTCAGTCTGGAGAGGCCAAGGAAATAATCATTCCAGTTCTTTGGGATTCAGTACGAAGTATGTACTACTAAGTACCTTGTGATGATATAATTTTCCCACATATTCTTTTAAAATTCAAATCAGTACAAAAATGTTTATCTTTCCCTTGGGACAAATATCAATTTACATTTGAAGACTCCTTCGTTTTTTTCCTTATTAGTCTGGGACATTTGAAATTGTAATTAAAATCAACACAATGATAAACAGAAGGAAGGCAAGAGCACTGAAATTTGTAATAATATTCAATTATAATGTGGTTATCTAGCTGATCCTGAATACACATTTAAAAAGTACCACCAACACGAATATAAAACATTCTTAAATTGTAAAACAGAACAAGACAAGCAAATAGCAACAACAATAGAATCCTCAAGAGAACTTTGAAGTGTGCTAGTGGATCTACCCACCTGAGTTCATGGACTTTATCTGAAAATCCTTGAGCAAATCATTTCATGCTCATGTGCATAAGAGCAATCTATACCCAGCTGCTAGAGAAATCTACCCAAAGTGCCACTGTGATTCTGTAATTTTTCTTCAATGGCTCTCAACTTACTTTTTGAAGAATGGTTTTCTTCAAAAACCCTTCAATGGCTCCTATTTCCTATACATTTAAGTATCAGTCCTCAGTCTGGAATTCAAAGCTCTCAACTTACTTTTTGAACTTTGTCATTTGTTACTGTTCCCTCAGATGTACCACTGTATAATCTAGCCAAAGTAGGAGCTAGATTGTGACTTGAACAAACCCGGTGTTTTTCTAGTTTCTTATCTCTTATTTTTTCTCTGCTTGGAATGCCAGCTTTCTTATCTCTGCCATTTAAAATCCCATATACCTCTAGAAGCTGATTTCAAATCTACATCCTTTATGAAGACCAAGCTAAAACCAATCTCACACATCTAGCTTAAATCATATTCACAAAAATCAGAGATCTTTCCCAGTATCAAACTTTACAACTAATTTCCAAGACACAGCATTCAAGAGGCACAGAGAAGGCAGAGAAAAGGTTGGGGTATCCCACAATACCTTTCCACATCCTTACTTTTATTGACAAGTGCTCTCCAACCCGGAATAATAAATGAGGAGTGCAGGCTGCCTCACCCAGTGGATGGCACTGAAATTTGGAAACATCTCCATTTTATGTTCTGGAGAATTGTATAACTTATATAATATTCTCCTCTTGCAACTCAGCAGAAGGGGTATGATTTTAGACCCTAGTAGTACTTCATAAAGTGCTTTGAATAGAATAATTATTTAATAAATGTTGAAATGAATTAGGAGAAAGTGAAAACCTTCTATTCCTATTATGTCTCATAGATACTACTATCAAGGGGAGAGAAATCAGATAGTTCAAGTGGCCTAATGTCTGCTGAGTAGTTAATTCAATCACAACGACATAGAATTATACAAAATTATGAATTAGGTACAGTTTTATTCATGATCTTTCCCTCTTGCTCCCAAGCACCATTTCCCTCTCTGCTCAGGTGCCTGTGTCCAGACCTTATTTGTAGAAATGGATTTTGTCTAGGCAAGATACTGGCTGAAAGACTTAACTGATATTAGGGCAAGACCTAGGAAATTTTATCTAGACATATGTCCTTGGAGTTTCAGAATCGATGGTAGGAAAGATGCAAGCAATAATGGAACTAGGCTTGGAGGTGGGGAAATTGAGAAGTTGTTAGTCAATGCATCAACTGCAAGGATAAGGTGGAGATGTAATGAGGAAAAACAATGAAGAAAGCAGAGAAAGTAAGAAGACATGCCAGTTGTTGACATGAAGGGCCCAATACCCAGGCCCCCAAACCTGGTGCATTCTTAGGTGTATTGGTGTTATTGAGATTTAGAGAATTTAAGGTCAGAAACATAAAAGCATGGTGTTGGCCTGTCCAGCAAGGTTCTCATGCTTTTCTCCATTCCTCTTATAAAATTTCATTTTCATTATCTGAAAATGATTGATAGTAGTTTAAGATATCTTCCTGCTAAGGAATATGTACATATGTTCAGAATTCAAAGTCTTAGGTCACAGTAATGATGGGCTTATTTCTGTTATTGTGTGGAAGTGACTTGAGGGCCTAGAAACTTTTCTAACACTACTAAAATTGCTTGGATGTCGTGACATGCCATTCTTATATTTGGCTCCTTAATGTTGAGAATTTATAGACATTTCTATGTCTAATCTCTCTAATTGGTAAACAGTGCATCTTTCTTTATCTGTTTTAAATAGTGTGCTTCTTGGAAGTTGCATTATTTTTCTAATACTGATTAACAAATTACCATAAACTTAATGTTTCAGAACAACATAAAGGTTGTTATCTCTCTTGGTTTCAGTGGACCAGGCATCTGGACGTGGTTTAATGGGATCCTTGGTGTAAGTTCTCATGATGCTGAAATAAAGTTATTGGATAGGGATGAGTTCTTGTCAGAGGCTAGACTACAAAAGGATCTCCCACACTTCCCGGTTGTTAGTATATTCATTTCTTAGCAATATTAGGATTCATGACAGCTTGTTTCTTCAAAGCCAGAAGCAGAGAGAAAGAAATTCCAGCACATTGGGTGATGTAATAGCATGTGATTCCATACACAAAGATGAGAAATACCAGAAGGTAAGGGTCTTGGGGACTATCTAACAGAGGTAGGTATGATCCTCTTTATATAAATTTAAAGTGCAAATTAGACTATGTGCATGTTGATTCTTCATGACTTTGTAGTGATGATGACTCTAATGATGATAAAGATCATGGGGATGCAGAATCATATGTTAGGGATTTATCCAAAGTTTCATCTTAGAAAGAAACAGTGGCTAAGCTTAGAGGTCTGACACCTCAAGATTCAACTTGATGTGTGTTATGTATGCCGATGAAACGTTTTATAACTAGGCACTAAATTGCCATATGACTATTGTAATTTTGAAATCCTTAAATTTTATATCCCCCCACAGCAGTGTTTTGAGTACCTAAGGTATCTGTGTCCTCTACTATGATTTAGAAATATATGAAGCAAATGTTTAAAATATTTGGACTACTTATGTTCTAGAATCATAGACAGGAAAATCATCCTTCTGGAAACCTGTGGCTGCTTTCAGTTTTGGTAATACCTAAGCTGCAATAAGGAGGCTTATGCTGCTTGCCAGTGTTTAGGAATTTTATATGTAGTAAAGTACTTGTGTGGGAAAACAGAGCCCATTTTTTTCTACTCCATCAAAAACTTTTCATGATTGTCTCATTGTAGTAGATTTATCCTAACCCTACTAAAAATAAGAAAGAAATGTAGGAAGGAAGGACGAAGAAAGACCTCCAATTCAGGCATTTTCTGTGGAAATCTTTTAATGACACTGCATTTCATACCTGCTTCAAAGGTATGTGCTGTCACTGTTAACTACCAAGTGGAAATGACGCACTATAGGAAAAAAGAGCAGTACTTCACTTTCCAAGTTATATGGCCTCCATTTGTTCGTTCACTACTAAAGAACAGATGAACAAAAAAGATTATTATTCAGCCATAAATATTATTGATATATGCTACACCATGGATGAAAACCTATTCTATGGCTGCCAAACAGGACTGTCAAACTGCTCTTTGAATATGACTACACTTTCCTGCCCTTTCTTGTCCTACTAAAGTGTACTCTGCTTCTCTCACTATTCTTCCCCTTTGTTTCTATCTCTGCATTTCAAATTTCAGCTCAAACACATCATCTTCTTTAGTTTTCTGATTGCTCTGTCCTCCTTTACATTCTCACAATGCTTGCTAACTCTGTTGTGACTTACCACATTGTACTGCAGACCTTTTTTTTTGGCAAGGTCTGAGTCACATAACATAAAATTGACTGTTTAAAAGTATACAATTCAGTGAATTTTAGTACATTCACAATGTTGTACAATTGTCACCTCTATCTAATTCCAGAATATTTTTTCACTCCCTAGCCCCTACCCACAAATTCTGTACCCAGGAAATTGTCACTCCCTATTTCTCCAACACCCATGGATGTACATGTTTCATATAAATGAATATTATGGGTATTTTATGTAAGTGAAATCAACAACATGTGGCCTCTGGTATCTGGCTTCTTTCACTTAGCATATTATTTTCAAGGATCATCCATGGTGTAGCATATATCAATAATTTTTATGGCTGAGTAATATTCCATTGTGTGGCAATCACACATTTTGTTTATCTGTTCATTAGTAGATAGACATTTGGGTTGTTTCCACTTTAGGACTTTTATGAATAATGCTACTGTGAACATTCATGTACAAGTTTTGTTTGAACACCTGTTTTCAATTCTCTTGGGTATACCCCTAGGAATTAGTTGCTGGTCATATGGTTGCTCTATGTTTAACATTTTGGAAAACTGCCATGTTGCTTTCCACAGCAACTGTACCATTTTGCATTCATGCCAACAATATGTGAGAGTTCCAGATTCTCCACGTTCTCATCAACAGTTGTTATTTTCTCTGTGTATGTGTATGTGAATGTTTTTAAAATTCTAGCCATCTTATTATGGGTGAAGTGGTAACTTGTGTTTTTTGATATGCATTTCCTGGGTGACTAATGATGTTGAACATTTTTTCACGTGCTTGTTGGCCATTATATATCTTTTTTGGAGATAATTCATAGATCATTAATTCCTTATATCTTCTCTGAGACTACAAGTTTCTTGAAGGTAGGAAATGAGTTACTAATTTTTTTTAACCTCTCAGCAGGTCTATTAAATGGATCTGGGCACACCAAATGCCCAATAAGTTCTTATTGACCCAAATTTAGAAGTCACAACAAAATTGGTTGTATTACCTGAATCAGTGTGGAAGTGAAATCTTCAATTATATTAGTTTAGTATGAAACTATTCTTACTCAACACATAAATTCACTGGTTCTTTTAGTGGCATCTGAGCATATATTTCTTGAAATACTGTCCTTTTTTTTGGCTTCTAGGGCATCACAATTCCCTAGATTTACTTTCTTCTTTTTCATTTACTCCTTTTCAGTCTTTGTGTGGACTCTTCTTCTCCGATGAATACATTTTCTTTTCCTTAGTACCAGTTCTTCCTAAATGCTTGTCCTCAAATGGTGTTATTGTATGATAAAGTCATGTTGTGATAAAGGGCAATGTAATGAGTCTTTTATTTACCCTACTGGTTAATTGGAAGGGTTTGCCTTCATTTTCAGATCATAGTATTCATACTTTTTGTGTTGAAATGTATCTTCTACATCTTCTATGGAATGATAGCACATGGTCACTTATATATACTTTTAATGTCCTTGACAAAGTAAAAATTAGCAAGCGTCACAACCATTTAAAAATATACTGTACATATGCAAATCAGTGTAATGTACCACATTACCAGAAGGAAAGATAAAAGCACGTGATCCTGTCAACAGATGCATAAAAAGCATTTGACGAAGTTTAACATTCTTTCATGATAAAAACCCTCAGCAAAATAGGTACAGAAGGAACTTCCTAAGCATAATAAAAGTCATTTGTGAAAAGGCCACTGCTAATATTATAACCAATGGGAAAAACTAAAAGCTTTTCCCTCTGAGATACAGTAAAAGGTAAAGATGATGCCCCTTATCACCATTTCTATTCAAAATAGTACTGGGAGTACTAACAAGAACAATCAGAAAGGAAAAAAAAAGAAAGGGATTTAAATAGTAAAGCAAAACGTAACATTATCCCTGTTTGCAGATGACATGTTTCTATGTGTAGAAAACCCTAAAGACGTTTACATGAAGTACTATTAGAACTAACATGTAAATGAAGCCAGTAAAGTAGCAATATAAAATCAGCATACAAATCAACAATCTGTTGAATGTTTTTACACCAACAATGATCTATCTGAGAAAGAAATCAAGAAGATCCCATTTATGATAGCATCAATAAGAATAAAATACTTAGGAACAAGTTAGCTAAGGAAGTACAATATCTATGCACTGAAAACTATAAAACATCAATGAAAAAATTAAATAAGACACAAATCTAAGATATTTTGTGTTTGTCAAGTATTGTCAAACCAGTGTATAGATTCAATGCAATCCCTATCAAAAATTTTATAGTTTTTACAGAAATAGGAAAATAAATCTAAAATTCATATGAAAGGACAAAAGACCCAGAATAGCAAAAACAATCTTGAAAAGAAAAACAAAGTTGGAAGTATTATATTTTCTGATTTAAAATTATACTGACATACTGTTCTGTACTTATTCCTTGGGTGTAATAGTCAGGGTTACCCAAAGAAATAGAACCAGTAGGACATGTACATATATTTATAGCTATATAAGAGGGGATTTATTATGGGAATTGGCTCATACAATTATGGAAGCTCAGAATATCCATGATGTCCCATCTGCGAGCTGGATAATCAAAGAAGCCAATGGTATAATTTTGTCTGAGTCCAAAGGCCTGAGACCTGAGGAGCTGATGGTGTAACTATCCAGTTAAGGTCAAAGGCCTAAGCACCTGGAGTCCTGATGTTTGAGGGCAGGAAAAGAATGATATTCTCACTCTCATTTTTATCTTTATAATATTCCTATGGACAATTCATGTCACTCAATTCGTCAACTTGTTGGCCCTATCTTATTTGGACTACTGTCAACAATTTCTCATCTATTTGGCATATATTTGCAATCTCTACATGTACCAAGCACTGGGAGTTTAACATAGAAACAACATGACAGCCTATTTTGAGGGAACAGTCTTAAAATTATGGGGTCTTTTAGGCATTAAAGTCTAGGTTATGTTTTATTTTCAAATCATGAATATTTTGAGATTTTTTCTATGGTTAATAGATGATGTGTAAAATATACACATCACCCATTAACCATAGAAAAAATTAACACTGGAAATATTTTGGATTGTGAAGGTTTAAAGTAAATGACTTATGTTGAGAAAAGAAGTTATCCTCTAAATCTATATTATCATGGCCTAAGGAAATTTCCTTAACCTCTATTCTTGCTTGCCATTTCAAAATGGTTGTGTAGAAGGATCATGGAAGTAAGTTGGCTGCTAATATGCAAGAATTGTATGAAGAAAATTTAAGCTGAAAAGCTTTACCTGTGAGTTTTGTATCCTAGGTACAGTGGGTCATATCATAATTATTGATGCTTATTTAAGTGCATTCAAGGGTTGCCAATTATTCTTTTACCAACTGAATAATAAAAAAAAAAAACCACATGGGATTAAAATGAGTTGGTTAAAAGGATTTAGCTCAGGTAGTATATTAGCACCATGAAGAAATTGAGAAATTGTATCTCTTTTGTACAACAGTTCTAAGCAAGGGCTATTGGAGTATGTTACTTTTCTAGAGTAGGGCTTGCAAAAACTGAGGGTGCCAGCTTAGGGAAAGGGTCAATGTCCTGAAGAAAGAAGAGAAGACTGTGGCTGGGTTTCAAGGAGGGAAGCAGAAAAGAAGCAGGAGAACTGACTATCTGGAGTGGATGATTACACCATCTGCTTTTGCAGTCTTACCTTGGGCAGTGTCCAGTACTTGATGTTTTAGGAGAAAAAAATTTACCACTTTTTATATTTCTCACTTGGTAAACCATTAAAATCTGGAAACTATAACCCTACTAATTTTTTTTTTTTTGGCAATGTTTTCCCCTTCAAATCTTGATTCTTTCCATTTTTTTTTTAAACTGGAGTAGAGCTTGAAAAGTATTAATCCAATTACCTTTCTTGCTAAAAGGCTTCAATGTATGAGCACTGCAAAATAGGTAATATTCAGTATTTGTGAATATTCAGTATTATAGAGGGTGCCTAGAGGTTCTAGGAGTATGTACAGAAAGAGAATGATTAATTCATATGTCCTAATGGTCCTCAGATGTACCACTAGGTTTATATTTTTAGTAGTAGCTTGATTTTTTATTGGCTATTTCAGTTATATTCTGGGTCAAGAAATGGGTAGGAGAAATCAAGAAGAGGAAAAGAAATATATAGAATAACTTCCTTTATAATCCATTACAGGTGGGCACAAAGGAGATTGTTATTATGATAATGACCATATTACCAATTCAGAAAGTTACCCTTAGGGGTAGTATTTGTGAGTATGTTTTACTTCTGAGCTGATGGTCTAAAACAGGATGATTCTGAACCCATTTCCCAATTAAGAATGAAAGAGTAGAGTTCAATGTGATATCACATTACCCCTGTTAGAATGGCTTTTATGAAACAGAACTTATAGATTTTGGCACAAATGCAGAGGGAAAGGAACACTTCTTACACTAACTGAAGAAGTTGGTGAGACTTAAAATTACTACAACCTCTATGAAAATAGCATGGAGATACCTGAAAAGCTAAAAATAGAGCTATGGTCTGATCCAACAATACTACAACTGGGCATTTACCCAAAGTAAAATAGGTCATATTATTTAAAAAAAAAATCATATACTTGAATGTTTTACTATAGCATGGTTCACATTTGCAAAGATGTGGAATCAACCCAAGTACCCATCAATTCATGATTGGTGTAACAAAATGTGGTGTTTGTATACCATGAAATACTATTTAGCCACAAAGAAGGATGATGTAAAGCAAAGTACCTAAAGAGTGTAAAAACAAACACCACATGTACTCAGTATTAAATTGGAACCAACTGAGGACTACACGGATGCTTAGAGGAAAGTAAAACTTACTGGAAATCAAATGAAAAAGAGGGAATGAAAAGATAGATGAGAACTTACCTAATAGGTACAACACTATCTGAGTGATGGGCACATTTAACAACCATGACTCAAGCATTATAAAAGTGATCCATGTAACCAAAAATATTTGTATGCCATACTACTTTGTTTTTCAAGGCAGAGTCTCACCTTGTTGCCCAGGCTAGAGTGCCTTGGCATTAGCCTAACTCATGGAAACCTAAAATTCCTGGGTTCAAGCAATTCTCCTGCCTCAGTCTCTGAGTAGCTGGGACTACAGGCACCTACTATAACACTGTGCTAATTTTTTCTATTTTTAGTAAAGACAGGGTCTTATGCTTGATCAGGCTAGTCTTAAACGTCTGAACTCAAGAAATAGCTCGGCCTCAGCCCCCCAGAAAGTTAGGATTATAGACAAAAGCCATCATGCCTAGCCACCCACAATACTTTGAAATTTAAAGGAATTAATTAAAAAATTAGTGGAAAAAAGAAAAGAGAGGGCAGAGTTCATTGTCAGTAACTGCTAGGACATTCATAGGTATTTCCTCTTTGGCTTGGGCCATTATATAAAGATATAGCATTTTTCAAATCAAACTTTTTAAATTTTCAAATCAAACTTTTTTGAGTCCAATCTTCAGCCTCAGACGTTTCAGTTTTACAGCTTCATCATGGTCACTAAGTTGTTGTTGGCACAGCTGTGGCTAGAACCAAGTCCCCACTCATCATCCAGTGTTCTTTCCTTTTGCTTAATAGCCAATCTTCTCATTTCTTTGTTGATCATTTTTTAAAAATATCCTTTGAAGAAAATGAACAAAAGCAGTTTCAAATGGCTGTTTGCCAAGTATTTCCTCATGTGAAGTCCACTTTTATTTTTTTCAAACAGTAAGTTCTTTCCATGAAGAAAATCATGGAGTCTAAGAGATGGAAAGGATATTCACGGATTCTAATCTCTTTGTTTAACAAGTATAGAAACCAAGATCTAGGCAGTCAGCTTGCCTGAGGCCACGCAGATAGTAGGTAACATGAGGATATGAATTCAGGACTCCTGTGGGTTTAGTTGTTTTTGGAGAACTTCACTACCTAAAAGGAGCCGTATTTTTTCTGAGTCATGTACATATTGGTTGAACACATTATAGCTATAACTGAATGTTGAAAACTTAGGGGTCCATATTCTATGAGACACGGAATACCAGGTCTCTTAGAAAATGTGTGAGAAAAAGAATATAGCAAAAATTAAAAAAAAATTGTCAAGAAAATCAATGTTTAAAAGAGCTTAAAATGAAAACCCAGAGATAAAGAATGATTTGTGCTTTTAACAATTTATGGGCTGATTAATTAGCAGCTTTCCTCATGTTAAAGACTGGTGTCCAATATTTTTTCCTCTAGAAAATACAAAGATACAAGCTTGTTGTAAGACTCCAAGCCATTCCCTGTGGACTGTTCTTGGCCGCTGCCTTTACAGACTATAACTTGAAAAAGAAAATTGACAGAAAGAAAAACCCTTAACAGCTGGAGCTTTAATTTACCTACAGGGATAAAAAAATATTTCAGTTTCTAAGATTTCTCCTGGGTTGCCCTATATGAAGGTAGGAAGAGAAGCCAGAGGAAAAATCACCAAAAAAGCTTTTAGAAGAAACATTATGAAAAGAGCAAATCCAGAGAATTATGTTTAATAACAGCAATGATGAATTTCCTGGCAGTCTGTACCGAGCAGTTAAAGACCAACCAGCATGTGAAAGAGGCTGAATTAGTTAGAATGGTCTATAGCAGCCTAATAAAGAGCGCCAGAAGATTTATTCTCTCATATGTATAATTTTGAGATATGAATGATTCTATATTTAAGAAATTTGATACAACCGTCACATTAATTTTTACTAAGAGATTCAAGCTTGACTCAAAGAAGGTTCTGAAAAATTGAAGAATAATGCTTTGAACCACCAAGTTAGTGCCCCACAGAATATTTTAAAATTATTTAACACACATCATCTCAGTGTCAACAACTCATCACAGATAAACTATCTAATTAACAGAACGCTTCATAGTATTTGATAACTGAGTCTTGGCTCAGTTTTCATACCAGAAGGGCAATCCTTGATAAGCAGAAATTATAAAAGCAGATTTTAAAAGCATTAATTCAGAAACAGAATCAAATTGATTTCAAATTAACCCCCTGTTGGTATTTAAACTTATTCAAAACCACTTGGCTTAGAAATAACCCTTGGAGAGGCTGCTCTTGACCAGAGTCAGGCATTGTCTGGAGCCCGCCTCTGTATTTTGATTTCCTTTGTTGTGTACCAGCTTCCCCATGCCCAGGGTAATTGATATGGGTCTTGTTCTAGGGACAGATGAGTTTATCCTGTCATTGAAGCCCTTCACAAGATGCCTTAATTATTAGAGCTAATTTGCGGATTTGTGCTCTCTGCTCCCCTTAGGAAGCTCAATTGTTTTCTCTTTCCAATTCCATGTTGGCAACACTTCCAATAACAAATCCAATAAAGAATTAGTAATTTGGCTCCCTGTGGTCATGGGAAAAGGACAGCAAGAAAGAGCAGCAATAATAGTTCCTTTTGGGGAAGTTTTTTTTTTTTAATGCAACAAATTTATTGCTATAGTTTTGGGATAAGACTCATGAAAAAGTAGGGAAGAATCTGAATAATTTCCATTAGGGATTGTAATTAATGATTCTTTGATCTCTGCTACTAATTTATACTCATTTTGCAATGAAGTGAAAAGTTACAATTTCTTAAATTTGGGCTAAGAAAGCAAGATGTTTCTATTAAAAACAAAGTTTAGAATATCAAATGACAAATAACAAGAGACACCATCAAATTATTACTGCTATGATTATATAAACTAGGTTACCAAAATCTCAACATAGAGGTTTCGTGAATATGGACTCTTTGGTCAGGAACCTACTCTTACATTTCTTGAGGATCACATGTTGAGTTAAGGTTTGCTGAATCTCTTCCTACACAATGCATGTAATATCTAGAATACTAGAGGTATCAATGTATTATTAGGAGAATGCACTTTTCAGGATCACAAACAATATGTGCTAGATGGTTCCATTTTGGTGTTCTGGATGTGTCTGTGCATAGATGGTTGATACCCAAGTATCAGTTTTAATTATTTTTGAGTGGTGGAAATATACATATTTTTTTCTGTGTGCATGTTTAACTCTATTTTCTAAAATGAGTATGCATCATTTTGTAATAAACTAGTGATTATTTGTGAAGTTCCAGCTTTGTGATACTCCTTCAGATATATACATTCTGATTTTCAAAATTCAGTTAGGGGAAATTGGGATATACAATATAAACAAAACATGAGCTATTAATTCTTGCTGTAACACTGGTTTTGTGAGTTGGCTGTTATCTAAATTTTTACCCTAAGTCTAAGAATTGCTATTTAGACCCAGTATAGACAGCCATGGATTCACATACATTCACATAAACTCAAATAGTTTTAAAACCCTTCCTTATCTCCCTTCTCACTCACTATTCTTTGCTTATAAGTAGACTGACAAAAAGGAAATTGTTGTGTTATAGTTTTCAGTTTTACATTAACATAGTACAACGTTGTGAGCAAACAGAAGGGCATAGATTGTTTTTGTATAGAGATTTTCTTGATACCCAACTTGTGAGTTGGCATTTCTTGGCAAAAGTACTTTGATGCCATCACCGTCAGCTTCACAGAGTGGCTTCTCTAGATTATCTTCTTGTGGCTAAGATCGTTTTATCTATTTAGGGATAAGTTATCTTGATAAACTTTTGAGAAGATTCCAGGACTTCATTGGGAAACCTATTATCAAGAACTATTTTTTTCATTTTTAACTTAAATATTTTATATTTCATTTTGCCATTCTCCTGCACTCTGCCCAGATCACTGCTTGGAGATTATTCTTGTACTTGCAGGCCAGTATGAATTGATCACAGAATCTTTCCTTCTCTAGGGTTAATTCTCTTATTTACTGTAGAGATAATTTGTCTTCTGTTTCTCCCTATGAGTCTTCTTTTATGAGTCAGTCTTTCATATAAGGACTGTATAATGAAGTCCATAACTTTTTTTTTTTTTGAGAATTTGAGGAAATAATTCTCATTACTTATGATACAGAATGTTATGTGGAACCTAAGTCCTGGAGATACTGATTTTGTAGGTGTGGAGTAAGGCCTAAGCTGACCCTTGTATTTTCTTAACTGTATTAGAAGAAAAAAACATTTATTAATAAAGTATGATTTTAAAATTTCTTTAGACTCCAATTTTTTTGAGTTCTATTTAGAAAGTCTTACCTGACCTAAGATAACTAAAAGATTCTTTTCTTCTTCTTTTTTTTTTTTTTGGTAGAAGTTTCGTAGTATTAGCTTTTACCTTTAAGTCTATGATCCACTTCGAGTTAATTTTTGTATACTGTAAAAGGTAAGGGTCCAGCATTGTAGACTTTCCCACCCCCCATGTGAATATTCAAGTTCCAGTTATCCCAGCACATTGGAATTTAATTTTCTACATTTCCAGTGGTGCCTTCACGCCTTTATCAAATATCATAGATAATATGTGTATGGGGTTTCTTTCTGGATTTTCATTCCATTGATTAATTTTTACACCAGTGTCTTGGTTATTGTACTTGTAGCTTTATAACAAGTCTTACAATGAGGTAGCATAGGTCCTCCAGGTTTATCTTGATTTCAAAATTGTTTTGGGTGTTTAACATCATTGCATTTCCATCTAAATTTTAGAATCCATTTGTTAATTCTGGAAAAAAAAAACTCTACTGAAATTTGAATAAACTGTGTGGATTCTCTGGATTAGTTTTGGGGGAATTGACGTCTTACTAATATTGATTCTTTTGATACATGAGCATGGAATATATATGTTTATTTAAAGCATTATCAATTGCTTTTAACAATGTTTTATACTTTTTAGTATAGAGGTATTACATATATTTAGTTGAATTTATGCCTATTTTATATTATAATGCTACTATTAACTAAAGTTTTTAATCTTTCTATTTGTTTAGTTATTCATTTTATTCATTTATTAAAGTATAATTGAAATACAATAAACTGCATGTATAATGTCTATAATTTGATTGATTTTGATTTAAATATACCCCCATGAGACCATCATCACAATCAAGATAAAGACTATTTCTGTTAACCTTCAAATTTCCTCACAGTAGCTCATGCCTGTAATCTCAGCACTCTGGGAGGCAGAAGCAGGGAGATCCCTTGAGTTCAGGAGTTCTAGACCAGCCTGAGCAAGAATGAAATCCCATCTCTAAAAATAGATGGGTGCTGTGATGGGCACCTGTAGTCCCAGCTACTCGGGAGGCTGAGGCAAGAGGATCTCTTAAGCCCAAGAGTTTGAGATTGCTGTGGGTTATAATGCCACAGTCCTCTACCCAAGGCACAAAATAAGACTGTGTCTCAAAAAGCAAAACACAATTTTCTCATGCCCTTTACTGTTGATCCTTTCTCACTCCTAGCCCTAGCTCAGCAGTTCTTGACCTGTGGGTCGCCACCCACAGGAACTGTATTAAACGGTCATGGCATTAGGAAGGTTGAGAACCACAGCCCTAGACTGTCATTATGAATTAGTTTGTATGTTTTAGAATTTTATGTAAATTAAATAATCGAATATTACTATTTCTTTGGCTTCTTTGATAAAACACAGTGATTTCAAAATTTATCCATCTTGCATTGTGAATAATTTACATAATTTTATTCTTTGGTAGAATTTTATTATATGGACACAGCAGGATTTATTTCTCCTTTTACCTACTGATGGTTATTAGGTTAGTTCTAGTTTATGACTATTTCAAATAAAGCTGTTATGAACATTTGTGTATAGGTTTTTGTGTGGAAATATGCTTATGTTTCTCTTGAGTAAGTACCTAGAAGTAGAAAAACTGTGTTTTATGTCGTGAATATTCAACTTGTAAATATTCTACCGTATTTTTGTGATTTTAGTTGCAGATTTTTGAATACCAGTACATAGAAATGCAA
Source organism: Otolemur garnettii (assembly GCF_000181295.1). NCBI lineage: Eukaryota > Metazoa > Chordata > Mammalia > Primates > Galagidae > Otolemur > Otolemur garnettii. The sequence goes on from NW_003852445.1 coordinate 2,765,778, forward strand.
TTAATTTTCACATATTTCTATGTATTCTGTGACTTGGCTAAATTCACTTACTAGCTTCATAGCTTTTTTGTAGATTCCTGAGAGTTTTTAACAGTGATCATACTATATATAAATATAGCAATTTTACTTCTTCTTCCATTTATATGCCTGTATTCCTTTTTCATACCTTTTGCTCTGGCTAGAATCTCCGCTACAAATTGTGGAAAAGTAGTAAAGGTGAACATTCTTACCATGTCTTTTTGGGGGGATTGTATCAAGGTAATGATAGTTTTATTATTGGAGTTAGAAAGAACGCTCTCCTCTTCTATTTTTGGGAAGAGTTAATGTAGAATTGGTTTTATCTCCTACTTACATATTTGGTAGAGTTTACCAGTAAATCCACCTGGGCCTGACATTTAGGAAGCTTTTAAACTCATATTCAATTAATCTAATAGAGATCAGAACATGTAGTTCATCTATTTCTACTAGAGTGCATTTTGGTAGTTCATATCATTAAAGAAATTTCTGACTTTACGTTACCTATCAAATGTACTGACATTTTGTTTTCATAAAATTACCACATCAGTCTTTAAATGCCAATAAAATCTGTAGTGCTAGCCTCTCTTGTATTTATGATATTGATAATTTGCACATTCTCTTTTTTTCCTATTCAGTTTGATTAGAGAGTTATTAATCTTATTTTTTTCACCTTGATTTCCTTTTGTTTTTCTTTTTATGTTTGGTGACTTCTCTGATTTTTAAATTTTTTTTTACTTTAGTTTAATATGCTCATCTTTTTCATTTCTAATTTCTTAAGGTAGAAGCTGAAATCATTGATTGACTATCTTCTTTTTTCCCCCCAAATATGTACATTTAATGTTATAAACTTTCCTCTGAGCACTGCTTTATGTGTATTTTATGAATTTTTGTGTGTTTTATTTCCCTTTTTGTTCAGTTACAATATTTTCTGATTTACTTTATGATTCTGTGATCTAGGTGTTACTTGGCCATGGGTCATTTAACATTTAAAATTTAAGAGCTTTCCAAATATCCTTCTTTATATTTATTTCCAATTTAAATCAGTGTGGTTAACATGTTTTTAATCTTTTAAATATTATTGTGTTTCACTTATTGTGTTATAGCACTAAATGGTCTATTTTTGTAAGTACTTCATGGGCCCTTGAAAAGAATGTGCATTTAGCTTATTAATTATGGAGAGTTTCATATTGAAATATATAACTATAATTATGGATTTTCCTACTTCTGCCTTAATTTTTATCAAGTTTTGTGATAAATACTTTGAATCTCCGTTAAAGATTCTATTAAGATAGAGATAGCTATTAAGCACACATAAGGGTGTGTTGTGATAAATTGACTCCACTATCATAATTTGACTCTAATTATTCCTGTCAATATTTGTTGTTCTGAGGTCTTCTTTATCTAATGTTAGCAGAGCCACTTCTGCTTTCCTTTGATTAATGTTTTCATGGTATTCATTTTCTTTATCCATTAATGTTGAACATATCTCCATCTTCACATGGCAAGTGGATTTCTTTCAGACAATGTGAGTCTAAAGAGTTGGGCACTGTTTATTTGTCAAGTAACTTAGCATTGTATGCTTTTTCCTTGGAATATCTGAAAATTTATACCTAAGCACTTTATATTTTTGAGGTCATTTAAAATTGCAATTATTCCTTTTCTATGTTCTTTGGTTATTTTACAAATTTACTGAGGTATAATTGAAACACAGCAAATCATAGGTGTTTAAAGTATACAATTCCATCAGTTTTGACTTATACATGCACTGATGAAATCATCACCACAGCATGGTTACAATAATGACCATTTAAATTACTAAGTGATTGTTTATGTGAGTATAAACCACTGTCTGAGTGTTGATATGTACATCTACCATTTTGCTATTTGAACTTCATTTGTCCTAACTGTTCTTTCTTCCTTTTTCTTATTCTCTTACTTTTTCTTGTCTGACTTAAAAAGAAAATAATTCTATTTACCTCCATTATTAGAACATTAGTTAGACTTCATTTTATTTCCATAAAATTGTTATAGAATCTACCCTATGTATTTTTAATTTATCACATTCTATCTTCAAAGAATATATTGTTTTACATATGATATAATAAACTTATAACCTTGTATTTCCTTTTGTTCTCCTCCCAGCCTTTGTGCTTTGTCTAAGAATTTACTTCCAATTTTCAAAGCCCAAAAATATATGGTTATTACTTTTGCTTTGAAGAAATAAAAAATGAAAAAGAATGTCTTTTATATTTTGTCATCTAACTACCTTTCTCTGATATTTGAGTAGGTCCATATTACCGTTTAGTTTTATTTTCCTTCTTCCTTAAGGACTTCCTTTAATCTTTCATATAGTTCCTATCTGCTAGGGATACATTCTCTTAGCGTTTGTAAGTCTGAGCCTTTATTTCACCCTCATTTCCATGAGATATTTTTGATGGTTATAAAATTTTAGTTGGCAGTTATTTTCTTTTTGTTCTTAGAAGATATTTTTCATTGTCTTCTAGCTTTCATTGTATTCAAAATGTGCGATATTATTTTTCTCTTTGTACGTGAGGTATCTTTGCTTTTTTCTGTATGCTTTAAAGATTTTCTGCCCCATAGTATATAACATTAATTTTGTTAATTATATGCCTTTGTAGAATTTTCTTTATTTTTCTTCTACTTGAGTTTTTTTGAACTTCTTGGATTTGGGATTTTTAGTTTTTATCAAATTGGGAATCTTTTCAGTCATTGCTGTGTCAGATAATTGTTCTATCCCCTCACTGTCCTGGGACTTTAATTATCCTTATGTCAGCTTCTTGATATCTTCCCACAACTACTGATGCCTATTTGTTTTTATGTCACTCTTTTTTTGCCCTCTCTGAATTTCATTTTGTAATTTACATCTTTATCTTTTCAAGTTCACTATTTTCTTTTTCTATAGGCTTATTCTGGTTTTATATTATCTGGCATAGTTTTTATTTTATGTATTTTACTTTTTATCTTTAGAAGCTGTTTTTCTTCTTTACCTTTCATTCTCACTCCAGCATGCTCATTCTTTCCTCTATTTTCTTTGACATATGGAGTATATTTATTTTAGCTTTCTTTGAACTTCTTTTTAGTTAATTGTATTACCTGTGTGATTTTCGAATACATTTGTAATAACTGACTTTTCCTCTTTTGGTTATGAGTCATATTTCCTGCTTATTTGCGTGTTTGATAATTTTATGAATTTATATTATTTATTCTGGATTTTTATAGAAGGTAATTCTTTAAATATCTGTGTGCTTGCTTCTGGGATACATTTAAATTATTTGGACTCAATTTTATCCTTTGGAGTTTCTGTTCAAGCTTTGTTAGCAATGGTCCAGACATCCTTTAGTCTGTACTAATTTGTTGTCATTGCAGAGGTGATACCCTTCTGAAGATTCTACCCTGTATTTGTATTAGGAGGAGTGTATTAGGAGGTTTTCTACCCTGGTTGGTGAGAACAGAACCTGTTGGACTAATGTGACCTTCAAGGATTGATCTGCCTCTTCTTTTCTGGTACTTCCTTTCCTGACCTCACACTCAAGTACAGATTAGAACTAGATAAGGGCTCAAGAGGAATCCTCCTGAAGCTCTCCAGCATTCTTTCTTTTCATTGCAACTTCCTCTCCTTTCTAGTACTTTGCTTTTAAAATTTTAGCCATCTTGACCTCTCCAAACTCTGAATTCTGTCTCTTAAACTCAGCAAGATTGCAGTCTTTGTTTTGATTCCCTTTCTGGTGCTATGGCCTGGAAAATCTCTTCAAGCAGTGAGCTGAAACACTTGTAGGGATCAAATAATTTGTTTCCATTCTCTGTAGGATTACTGTCCAGTACTACCTATTGTCTGATGTCTATTTCATTTCATGTCTTTTCTCTGATTTTCTAATTGTTTAGGGAAGTGGAGCAAATCCAGTTACCTACTACTTTATCATGGCTAGACACAATATGTGTTAGGTGCCAAAAAAAGAAAAAGAATTTCTTATAAGCATAGAAAGACACATCACAAAACTCAAGGGCAAGAATACGACCAAGCCTTAGGAGTAAGAAATTTATAACCTTCTGCAACCCAGGAAATACTTTCTTTTCCTATCTTTCATCTTTGCATCTTTTCCAATATATTTGTTTAATGGATTTTCCTGTTAACCCAGTCTGCATGGTTAAACATGCCTGTTCCTCAGCTACCAGATTTAGCTATAGTTGAAGTCACTTGCAGAAACTCCTTCTTGGGAATATTTATTTGCAAAACAGTTCAAGACAATTAAAAATATAGTATTAAATATTATTTTAACAACATTCAAACTATTTTTAGTAATATGTTATTGTTATTAAATCTTGATGAAATTAGTCCTTGGTGTGAAGTAAGACTACTAGTTTGACTTAAATATTTATTATGGCAGCATGATATTTTTACATTATTTATTCTTGCATAGTCAAAAGTACCACTTTTAAAAATGATTTTTATTGTTTCATCAATCTATGCATAATAATGTTTCTTTTTGTTTTTGAGTGATTACACTCAATAACGTAAAACTTTCTTGCCATTATACATACTTCATATTCGTTTGTGCTCAGCTTTGTGTTTCATTCCATTGTCCATATTATTGAGCTTTATTAAGGCTATTCTGAAAGCCATAATTCTTCTCAACTTTGTTCCAACTAAATTGTATGGTGCTATCAATAATTTTTGCCTTTAAATAGTTTATCAAATACATAGCATATAAATTGACATTTTTACAAATTATTCTACCATTTGAAACTTGTCCCACCATTAAACTAGGTATAATTCATTTATCTTTAATAAATTAAGAACTAATATGGAACAAAAGCTGAAGTTTATAACTATACTCTCTGGGGACTGTGGTACAATACAGAAGAAATACTATTGCTTTAAGAATCAGTACAATTGGATCATTAGGATTTCTGAATTAAAGTGAGTGGCAGACAGGGCAAGCATGCAGAAATTGTTGAAAATATTGGTTGAACAAGTAGCGTATACAGTATGTGCTGTCTCATTTATAAGTTAATGATGAATATTATTAAATTGAGGGGGAAAAAAGGATCTTCTGAAAATATTCTACAATAAAATACAGGGTGGCCATAAAGTGCGTGTGGAATTTTAAATTGCACACGAACTCGATGGCTACCGTGTATTTAATTATATTCACTACTATACGCCTGGTTGTCTTTCCTAACTTTCTTCAGCTTGTAAAGTGAGGCCTGCTGCTGTTTGATTTTTTAAAATAATTTGCGATTCTTTGAAAACACATTATCTCATTTATCATATAATCAACAAACTAATTGAATTTTAGGCTTTTGAATTTTATTTTTGCCATGTGCATATAATTCTAAAAAATAAAATTCTTATCAGAAAATCAAAATAAAAAAGTAATAATAAAAACGATTACTCAAATAACACAGAAAAAAACCATCTATCGGGGAATACAGGTAAACTCAATCTTATCAAAATTGAAAAATTTTGCTGTGCCAAAACTCTATTAAGAAGATGAAAAAACAAACTACAGATTGAGAGAAAATATTTGCAAACCACATATTTGACAAAGCATTGTACCTAGTATCTAGAAAGAACTTTCAGAATCTAACTGTAGAAAAGTCAATGACCTAATTAAAAATAGGCAAAAACACAAACATTTTTTTGAAAAGGATATACAAATGGCAAGTAAGTACATTGATATTTGCTCAACATATTATTAACTGTTAGACAAATTAAAACAATGAGATATCATGCATTCCTATCAATTCCTATCAAAATAGCTTGAATAAGAAAATTAGAGATAACACCAAATCGTGGTGACAATGTGGAATTACTGGACCACTACAAATGCTATGCAAGTAAAAGAATGCAGCTGCTCTGGTAAAGAGTTGCAATAATTTCTTACTAAGTTAAACATGTGCTTACCATATGACCCACAAAATTCACTGTTGGGGCATTTATTTCAGAGTCACAAAAATGTATGTCCCACAAAAACTTTTGTATGAATATTCAGAGCAATTTTTTAATTAATATCCCCAAACTGGAAATACCTCAAATATCCTTCAGCGGATGAATGGCTAAACAAATTGTGGTACATTTTTTCCCATAAGACACTACTACAGACAATAAAGAAATCCACTCTCAGAAGGTTATGTAGTATATGATTTCATTTATGTAATATTTTTGAAATGATACAATTATAGAAATGGAAAACATACTAGTGGTTTTAAGAGATAGTGTGGAGAGTTGGGAAGGAAGTTGCTGTGGCTATACAGGGTAGCGTCAGGAATTGATATATTGGAACTGTTCTGCATTTTACCTGCTGTAGTAGTCACATATGTGATAAAATTGCCTGGAAATACATATACACTAAACTACCATGTGGTAAAACCAATAAAATTCGACTAAAATCACTGGATTCCATGAACATCAGTTTCTTGGCTGTGATACAGTATCATGGTAATGTAAGATGTTACCGTTGGGGGAAACTGAGTAAGGGGATACAGGATTTCTTTCTGTTATTTCTTGCATATGAATCTATAATTATCTCAAAATGAAAAGTTAGAAAATGATTACTTACTGCAATTATGTATCCACTGCTGAAGTGTGTACTCACCCTTTCTGTAGACACTAATCTGAAGGGGATGACTGGATCAGGTCTGAAATATTAGCGACTCTCCTGACAAGAGTGACTTACTCTATGTTCTGAAGAAAATGCCAGGATCAGAGGCTTGAATGTCTGGTCCAGCTGGGAGATTGGTCAGTGGCTGGCTTTTGTGTCTTAGGTTCAGGGTGGCTAAAGAACACTGACAGAAACGTGGGTGTAGGATGGGTTTCCTGGAAGCAGACTCTGAAACAGAATTTGGGGTGTTTATTGGGGATTAACGTCTGTGAAAGAACAGAGCTCTGGAGGGAACATTATGTGTCAGAGGCAGCCCGAGCTGTCCTCAGTGGCCTTGCTCAACTACCCAGTGGGCATCTCGTCTGAGGCAGATCCTGAAAGAGAGTATGACTGGAGGCTGTCAGCTGACTACACTCCTTATCATTGGGCAGCCTGTCCTGCTGAAAAGAAGATCCAAGCAATGAATCTCTGTGTTGGAATACAAAGACCCAGGCCAGTGAATGAGATAATGTTGGACTCAAGCACATAAAGTAAAAAAAAAAGAAGCTTGGAGAGAGAGACTGGAAACAAGCGTGTAGGTTTCCTTTGCAACACAACGGGTGGTATTATCATAACTATTCAGAAAAGAATAGGGGTGGTGCTGGATGCATTGGCATCCACTGAAGGTTGGTAAGGATATGTGGTGAAGGTGGCATACATTCTAGTCTTTCAGATCTTGCCTTTAAAAACTTTTTCATACCCTAGGTGGTGCCTGTGGCTCGGTGGGTAGGGCGCCGTCCCCATATACTGAGGGTGGCGAGTTCGAACCTGGCCCTGGCCAGAGTGGAACCAAAAATAGCTGGGTGTTGTGGCAGGTGTCTATAGTCCCAGCTACTCAGGAGGCTGAGGCAAGAGAATCTCCTAAGCCCAGAAGATGGAGGTTGCTGTGAGCTATGATGCTGTGGTACTCTACTGAGGGCCATAAAATGAGATTCTATCTCAAACAAAACAAAACAAAACAACATATCCCATTCTAGATAGTATTTTTAATGGCTGAGTAACTAAAAAAATGCCAGTTGAAATGATTCAAGGCCTTTTATTGTTAGAATGAATGTTTTGGCTTTGCAGAGAAGTTTCAACTCATTCAGTTTCTGATCTAAAGGACAGCCAGCTACCTATCAGTCAGTTGCAGAAAATGCTAACGAAGTCTCACTCACTGAACTGATTTCACCCTCCATTTAAGCAATGTGATGTTTTACAGATATGGGTAACTGCTGTTTATTCTCCACTGAGGACTCTCCAGTGCATTCTTAAGGAGTGGGGAGAACTGGCGTGTAACACAGGAAAGCTCTTCAAAGCGAACATGTTAACACTTCCTTACTCCTGCTGACTGGAACCTGAAAAAAGCTATTGTTACATTTCTTAAGGAGTTCCCCGACGCCTCTTATAAATGAGCCATATTTAGTTTTAAACAAATTTCCTGAAGTAAACAGTATATTTCCCTGATTTTCATCTATCTTGGTGAGCTTCCAAAAAACTTGGAAGTGAATTAGTGTGCAATTTGCATCCAAATCTTAGCCAAGGGGATGTGGTTTATTATAATACATGGTCCTCCTAATTATTGAACAGCCCAAGAAAACTCGGCCCAGTGTGCATCTGTTCTTGCTTGACCACATTGCCAAACATAATTTGGCAAGCACAGAAATGTACATTGAGCAGACCTACAGTCTAATTTGCATTAGAGTTTGTGGTAATTATATGAAAGCTATAACTGAATGAGCTTGTCCTCTCTTTTTAGATCAGTTCATTTCTAAAAAATAAACAAGAAGCAAACCTCCCAAAGAATTTCCCTTGTTATGTGTCTTTGAGGTTTTTCAATGTGATTTAATCATTGCCCAAGTGTTAGTTCTACTTATATGTGAAAAGAAAACCTCTATCCCACATATTTCATGCAGGCTTTCTTTTATTATCCTTGATATCTATGGTTAACTACATGTTTCAATGTATATTTGATATCTTTGCTCAAAAGGGTGAAGAGGACTACTGCTGACCAGATGTCTGCATTCTCTGAGGATTTAGATCCAAGAATCAATAAAGAGATTCATCCTCTAATTGATTTAAGGGATAATAAGAAACCATAGAAAGAAGTAAACTAGGAATCATAAAGTTTCCATTGATTTATTATGTTTGTTGGGCAACCTCGAACAAATGACTAAATTTACCTGAATCTCAGTTTCCTCATCTATAAAATGGGGATATTGATGCATTGTTTATCTATCTTAGGTAGTTGATGTGGGTGTCGTGTGGAGAAAAAAAAATTGGAAGTGTTTTGATGGAAAACAGATGGCAAATTTGCTTAAACATGATATTATCATTAGGTACGAAGCAAAGTATACTAGTGAATAATAATATTGTTGCATACTGCATGAATTATCCTCAGAAATCACCAGGGAATACAATGCTTTGGCCAGGGTAGGGGTTCTAGGAGTTGAGGATGATTATACTTAAGAGCTCTGGAGTACACTGTGTAGTGTGATAACCACTAGTCACAGGTAGCCACGGGACACTTGAAATGCAGCTGCCCAAAATGAGACATGCTATAAATGTAACACATACACAAGATTTGAAACTTAGTATAAAAAAGAATGTAACATATCTCATTAATATTTTATGATGACTTTTTTAGCACATTGAGTTAAATACAATGTATTGCGATTACAATGTAATGTCTCTGTTTCATTTTACTTTTTGAATGTGACCACTAGAAAATTATATATGTGTCTCACATATTTCTATTGGACAGTACTACTCTAAGGCATGGTGCTATGGGATTTCTGAATTATACTCAGTGCTGAAGCCAGAGTTAGGAATTAAACAGAACACTTAAACATATAGCAGATACAAAGCAACAGGGTGATGACCGGGGACACCAAGGCAGAGCTAGTGGATTTGGAAGTATGGGTAGGAAATGGACCTTAGAGATATTTTCTATAACATGTATTAGAATCGTGATTCTAGAAAACCCTCAGCTTTGTGGGTGGAGAGGGAGCTATTAAGGGCACCAGCCAGTTCAGACATACCAGTATTATTCCTCAAAAACAATTACATTTAATAAAGCCACAACAGACTAGAGCCTTGAGGGAATGCATAATTTTTGTGTTTGAATATTCTGGTTGTTTTAGGTTTATCCTTTAAATATCAAAACAAAGATGAAAATTGAAGCATTGCATGTGGAAATATTTCTTAATATTTTTCTTAACCATTTTTTGTCTTATTTGGAATATACTCAATACAATTTTTGTGACATCTTGTTATACAAAGTGATCATCATGGATATGAATTATAGTTTTATATAATAGATTAATGATGCATGCAATATTGTGGGGTTTGTTTGACTTGAGAGTAGCTGCTTGCTCCAACACTAAATGGCCCCAGGTGGGAGTATGGTTGTTTTGTCTGTTTTTATATTTCTCCACATTTCCTCTTGTTATCAGACTACCAACCAGTGCGTTCTAGGGCTCTCAATGTGCTGCCGATAGCGATCTTTGTTCATTCATTTGTTGCATCTAATTTAGGGTGGGACTGGAACCTGGAAAAACAGGATTTTTTGAATGGAGAAAAAGCAGGTATAATATGTTCTGAGAGTTCAACCCCAGTGTATAAGTTATGTTGATGGATTCTGTGACATTTGCTTAATCACAGGCATTGTTTGGTTTCAGTGTTATGAGCTGTGATCTAAGCTTGTTTGCCTGACAGTTAAAAGTTTCAAATACCGGAGGTTTTAATATAATAAATGACCCTATGACCAAGTCAGAAATTGTAGGTCCATTCTGGTTTGCCAAATAGGAATGCATCCTTTTGGGTTAGAAGGAACACAGGCTTTTTTAAGGTTTTTGAGGTCTACCAGTAAACTATTTCTTTTGGAGTGCCAAACTCATCTACCAACTTAAGACCAAGAGGTCTTCTGTTATCTCACATACCATTTCTTAACATGGCATTCTGTGCAGAGTAATCGAGATGGAGATGGAGGAAGATAGGATGGCAAAATGGCTTTGCCAAATGCTTGGTAATGTTACTTTATAAATGTGTTTGGACTATAGAGCTCTGTTAAGAATAACCACATGCACTGTATGAAATACCTGTATTAATCACGTATTGATAAACTTCAAAGTAGAATGTGAGATTTGTAGTGAGATCAGTGGAATTTCAATGGATATTTTTATCTATTTCACCATATCTTTATCATTAATTATATACTTAGAGCATAAAGGAATTATATCATCTAAACTTTCTGATAACCAAAAAATATGAGTTTCACCACTCCATGTTAACTGAAATATGTGCAAAAAAAGTTGCAATTCTCTACTTGCTTTCTATCTATAAAAACTGGACTTGTTGGGGGGGTACACATGTGACAAATTACAATCACTAATTGTTGATTCTGAAAGGGCAGCCAGTTTGTCACTGCAGGAAGATGCCCATTACAACTCAACTACACAGGCTGTGATCCCTGTAAGGCAACAGTACAGATGTAATCCAGAGGCAGTCCACGTGCAACAGAGATTAAGAACATGAGACACTGGCACTAATCTTGGCTTGTCCACATAGCCCTTGCATAGTCCTTCTGTTCTAAACTCTTCCTTATTCGTCACTAACATAGAGATGGTAATGATAAGTACCTCCTAGCACCTGCTCAGAGTAGCTATTATTGTTGCTATATTTGGCCCAGTAGAGAGCTTCTAAACAAAGTTAAGAAAAGAAATGTGAGTATTTCTCTATAGTTTTTGCTTCTGATAGAGAGCTGCACAGGTATAATATTTGATATTGGGTTTTAGAGTGATTCAATCATGATCAAGGTACCAACATTACAGAAAGACATGCCATGGCCTGGGAGGAAAAGCAGGGCCCTCGTGCATAATGAGAACATCCACAGAGAGTTTCTCATCAGGAAACAGACGATTGATTTAGCCAGTATGGAGACTCGCATGTTCATACCAGTAAAGACACATGGAGGTAGAAGAATATGCTCCACATGGAAACGACCCAGCATTTTTTACAGGAGTATTATTTGTTGAGTAGAGATGATCACTAAACTTTCTCCCACTATCCTTCATCTTTCCACAACTAATATTACCATCAACACTAAAGAAATAGAGTCCCCCCAAATAAAAATTTCATCACAAATCCAATGAAATAATTATTGAATTTCAAAAAAATATGTCATTGGGATTATTGCTGTAATTAAAATTGTCATTTTTGGCATTATTAGTTTGGTATGTATTTTAGGTATTCTATTGACGTTTTCTTCTTGTTTAATCTTTGAAGTGCTTCTTTTATTATCCCCGTTTTATAGATGAAAAAATTCAGACACAAAGGGTTAATTAAATTGTTTTAGGTTATCTAGCTAGTAAGAAGCAGAGGCAATATTTACACTCAGGAAGATTGCTTTTAACTATTAATCCAAAGAGGGCAGAATGATTTTGACAGCAATTTTAGTGTAAAAAATTAGCAGGGATCAATTTATATGACAAGTGATAATTGTATTAATTGCTTTGCTTTATAGAACACATAGATTTTCCTAATTAGTTTAACTGAAATTAACCTTAAAATGTTTCTCAAAACCATTGAATATTTATATATAGAAGAGTTTAAATCATTTTTGTGTTATTATTGCTATTCTTAGTAATTATATCCCCAAATAAAAATGTAGAACGTATCTCACCCAGAGATCCAGGGCACTTCCTAAGAATCTTTATGTTTTGGGTAAACTCTCTGGGAAGTTTCTAATAAATATGCCAGCGCTTTCTCTTAGGTTGAGTATAACTATACTCACCAGATCCTAGTTCTAATTGGCCCATCAAATGACAACATTATCTGGCATTGTCAAAGAAAATCACCTATTGAAAGGATTTTGAAAAGAACCATTGTACACTAGTTATAAGTTATTATTTTGAACCATTATTTTCCTTGGCCGTACAATATATAGGTAAAGGTTTCCATACCTGCCCTTTTAGATGCTCTTGAGTCTCCAGATCCATCAGATCCTTGTTAAGAAATGTTTATCCTTCTGATTAGTGAAGTATGCAGTTATGCCCCCAGATGACATAAACTTGGGTGGTGGCACAAGGATCTAGGATCTCAAGAGAGTAAGAGTTATCCTTGCCTGATACTCAGCAATATATGGTAAAGCTTCTTGAGATTAAGGAGGAAAGTCTTATTTAACTATATATCCTTGGCATCCAGACACTGTAGGCCCAATAGATGTTTGTAGACTTGAATCCCCAGTGGTAACTCCACTGGTGTGCTGTGATGAGGATGAAGAGAAATGGGGTGTCAGATGTGATGTCCCAGCCTGGAGCCTGCCCTGCTTTCATCCTTGTGTCCTAGGGTACAAGTTCAGGGTTTCTATTTTGGTTCAGAGTAAGGTGTTCATGCTCCATAACGGTGCTATAAAAAGTCTGAATGTGGGTAGCAAGCAGGAGAGGGCTTGGTAAACACTTCCAATTATTTCTCACATGTAATTCCTCTGATGTCTCACACTGCTGACCCTCTGCATCATACGGGGCAAGGAAGCATCAGTACATATTGAGTCCTGAGGAATATCCAATAAGGATCTCATAGTTGTACAAGATAAATGTGAATAATAAAATCCCAGTTTGTGCTGTCATTGTTTCTATCAATAATAATTATTTCTACTTCTCTTTTTGAATTTATATTAGAGATGTGCGTGTAAATTAATAGGAGTTCTGGTTATTCATGATGTATTAATTTGGTCCCCGTGACACTAGTTTGATATTTACTCTTTGTCTTGTATGCACAGTATTTTATGTTGCTATAAAAGGTAGACTGGAGAGACCCAGTGAAGTCTAGATTGCATAAGGTCAAATTCTATTCTTAGCCCTATGAGTATTTGAGATGAAAGAGTCTGAAATTTTTGAATTTGATATCATTCAGCAGTACCGTGCACTGAAATCCGTTTTCCTTTGTGAAATCCAAAACTAAGAAATCCAAATTGTATACAGAATTTAATATCAAAGTAATATGTAGATTGGGCTTGAGGCTAGAAAGTAGGAAAGAAGAGAAACTATTCTTTCTACAAAGATTGTAACACTCTAGCATTTTACATACTGCTAGGAAGACTTATTTAATTCACCTTGTCATGTGCTGACGTTTAATAAACACCTCATTTCTCTCCAGGTATTTTAAACAGTGAGCTGCAGAATAGTAAATCCCTGGGCAGTTAACAGGATTGAAATGACTAAACATTTATATATCTTCTCTCTTCAAAAAATAAGGTTAATGGAAAGACTTTCTATTTTAATATGGCTTTCTTCATTCTGTTAACTGTGTATACAGGTCCATACCTGGAATGCACTTTGCTGTCTGTGAGGGAACCATCCTTTTATTTGTGATGGTAACGTTTCTACAACATTATGTATATTCTTCCATTTGAATGACACATAATTCATTATATGGCATTTTCTTTTTTGGTTAATATTTTATAAGGATCCCCCCCCCCCAGAAAATGTGCCTTCCTGTGCATAGCACACATCCTCAAAGAATGCTAACACTTTACAAATTTGCTAGCTAATGTGCAATGTGCAGAGACTATCTGCCTCATCTGACAAACATCATCGCAGCTCAGGAAGCCGTGTACGATCCGTCTAACAGATCTGACACTGGTGGTATCTCTGCAGCCCTTCCCGGCACACACCCTGCCTTTAAAGGTCTTCCCATCCCTGTTATTGGTCTCGCAGATGATAGAGTATGACACTCCATAAACAATGAGCTAGGCCTTTTGTAGGCTGCTTTGCTTTTCTTGGCTTCAAACTGCCACTGAATGTCAAATCAATTTGGCTCTCATTAGAACAGCTTTATATGTGCAAATGTATTTGGGTCTGGTTGCCACTTTTTTTTTTTTCTGTATTTTTTTCCCCTTTCCATTCCTCCTCTTCTCTTTGAGATGATGTAATTTTCCTCTAATCCATGCCAACACCTGTTTCTTTAAAAGAGAGAGAGGAGAGAAAAAAAAAAAAAGGAGAAGAGAAAGAAGAGTGAGAGAAAATGCTGGAGTGTACTGCTCTCTATCACAATCAGCGTGAATACCAGTCTGGCACATTATGGCTCAGGTTTCCCTGGAACAAAGAAAAAATGTCTCATTGCCATGATATTGTACATCACAGAGCCCAGATAAAGTCAGAAGTCTATGTAAACCTTGGTTCCTGACGTCTGGAGAGACGGCTGTCCAGATAGAGCAAGGTGTGCAAGCCGGTTTTATTGATAAGTGATAAAGCCAGCAATAAATCTGAAGCGGTGCTTAAGGAAGCCTGAACTAGAGCACCATGTTTGATGGAAGATTGTTTTTCTCTTGAGATGGGAGGAATAGAGGAAGAGCATCGCACAGCCTTAAAGAGGCAGCAGAAAGCTCACTGATGAACAGACAAATGAAAAGGCAAAGTCTGGCCAGTCTTTATGTGTTGACCTGCCTGTGCTCTTCAGTTTATGTAAAAGCATTTCTCACCATGCCAGATACATGGACTTTGAGGTCTCTGATCCAAATAAGTCATTTTGCTACTAAAAATAAAGTGCATTATGTTATCCAATTGCCTTTTGAAGAAAAGTGTTCAGCTATATCTTTGACTATACTGATAGATAGGCTTGTTGGATTTGCTAATGCAAAAGAAATATGAAGTAGGGTGTGCTGAATACAAATTCGCAAACCAGGATAATTATCATAATTCTTAACATTATTTTGTGCTCCTCTTTCTGAGAATGTAGGTATTTGAGATTATTGCATATGTGTTTACATGCATAGCCATTCATTTATTGAGTACCTATTATTTACATTGTTGTAAGTGCTTGGGATATATCCATGTGCAAAATTTAAAACCATTCCTGTTCTTGTGAAACTTGCATTCTAGAGGGGGATACAGAAAATGAATAATACGCCTAGGAAATAAGGCAAATACAAAGTCTGTTAGAAAGTGGTGCATATCACCAAAACAGAGTAAGGGAAATAAAGAGTTCTCGCACATGTTTGGTTACTATTTTAAATGTGGAAATGAAGGTAGATATCACTGAGAAGATGATTTTTGAAGAAAATCTTGGAGGAGATAAGGGAATGAGCTGTCTGTGTACCTCGGTAAGAATGCAGCGGACAGAAGGTACAGCCAAAGCAAAGGCCCTCATGTGGGAACTGGACTGGAACATATGCAGGGCAGCCTGACCAGAGAAGCATGAGGCAGCAGCGAATAGTTGGAGGGACTATCAGAAAGGCACCGCAGGAGGGATCAGACAGTTTGTATTTTGAATAAAAAGGAAATTGATTGGAAGGTCTTGAACAGAAGAATTATCAAATGCCTATGTCATTCATTTGTTTCTATGAAATATTGAAACCAGTTTAAGATTCAGAGACTTTCTCAGGAAGCCTTCTATACAAAGGGTTAGATTGGGACATTTTAGACCTTTTGTGAACATCTATGAAGGACTGCAAATAAAGATGAAAACCAAACTTGTATCAGAGGTATTCTCTTAGGATGTCAGAGCCAAAAATCTTGCTGGATAAGTTACTAGAAAACTAACTGAGAAATTAGAAGTAATGATCTGTTAAAAATTCTAGAAATAGAAACACAGGGTTGATGTAGACTCAAGGAAATTCAAGTAAAATCAATCTTCCTATGGAATAGACACGGCCACTGGAAAAATTTAGGATTTTACCCCAGCTATGCCACTGTCTGCGTGGTGTTAGGCTAATTAATTCATACCTTTTAATTTTTACTTCCTCATTGTGGAGTGGGAATAATAATAACAGCACCCTGGCACAGTTGTTTTTTGGGCTGACTTCTATATCTGTATCCATATCTTGGCATAAAGTCTATGCTAAGTATATTGTGGTTTTCTTCCTCTGCTCCTCCATGGAATTCATGCTCAATAAATATTTTCAAATTATTCAGGAGAGATCAAAAACCAAACTGAGCATGGGTAAGACAAGTACAATGAAAGAAAAGACATCTGATTAAATCAGGCTCCCCCAGTTGCTCGGAGAAGATGATACATAAAGATTCACTCACTTATACATTTCTAAGCTTTCAAAACTCTAAAAGTCACAATGCAAATCAAATTTACCCAGGATACATAAACGAGGGCATTTTTTTATTTTTTTATTTTTAGTGAACATCTATCTGGCCAGTTTATACACTGCTGCGTATTCAACTCAGCAAATGTGGTTGCATGAGTGCTGAAGTGGAAGAAAGACTTATCCTTGCCTTTCAGAACCTTGGTTTGGTGGAAGGGGTTCCAGTCAGATGCGATTATCTGATTCTTTCTCCTCGTAGAATTTCAACTCCTTACTTTCTTGTACTCGGATTAAGAAGGTTATTGTCTACCCTTTCTAGCAGTACTCCTATTGTTTGCTTGGTTGACCAGTAGTGACTATAATGTAAGCCAGCAGGTATGAAAGAATTGGGTGAAAGTGATTCTCTTGCTATCTCATTGCACAATTGCTGAATTCATCATTCTCCAAAAGATTACTTTTTCAAGGTCAGGGTAGCTATACTCAAGGGTAGTGTTTGGATGCTGGAGGGAAAGAGTTAAGAGACTTATTCTGTCACTGACAGTAAAAGAAAAATACTTTAATTCACTGGTTTTTTTTTTTTTTTTTTTTTCCTGGCAGATACAAGCCCAAACCCTCCTAGAATTGCATTAATAAAACTGAAGAGGAAAAATGAAGTAAAACTTTTAAGCTCTGAAGATTCTTAAAAATAGTCTTTAAAGGATGAGAAAAAAGAACAGAAAAATTCCTTTAAATTCCTGGGTCCCACAAATGAGATTTTAGTAGTGGCAAGTAAAACATATTGATTGGCACCAAAGTATAAGATCTTTGTCACCATCTGTTTCCTGATTGTGTCAGCAAGTATTTTTTCCCCACGAGAGTGTGAGAATACACCATAGCCTAAAAGTATCAAAGTGTCAATTATGCACCACATTTAAAAGTTGGAAGCCCAGTTCATGAAAGTCAGTGACAAAAGTCCTGATTCCTGTTTCTTCATGAAGTAAAATTCTTGCACTTCATTCATTTTGCAAACTACAAGAAGATCGACGGCTCCGTGGCTTGGTGGGGTGGGGAGCTGCGGCAAAGGAAGAGGGGAAAAAGTCATCTTAAATGAATATTTATTGAAAGCCTCCTCATGCGAGGCACTTTGCTAGGATATGAAGTTATTATGAATACTGTATGCAAATAACAATTCTAACAAGTATGGGGTGACAGGGAGGAAAAAAGAAAATGAAGGAAAGGGAATGGAAGACACAGAAAGAGAGAAGTAAGAAGAGAAAGGAGGATGGGTGAAGGGAGGGAAGCAGTTGGGAATCTGGGCTAGAAAAGCAAAAAGACAAGAGACACTGAGGGAAGTGGCTGAAAGATCAGGCCAGAAACAATGGGAGCTGCAAAGGGTGAGGTCATGCAGAATGATTCCAAGTTCAGTTCTTCTGAACTAAATCAAGATTACCCCCTCCTCCTTTCACCTAGCGATTTTCCTGCTATTTAAATTTGACTTGTGGTACTCTTTTCTTTTTTTCTCTCTGTTGTAATCATTGCTATTGTTAAGCACAGCTAGTGATTAACTATCATGATTTTCCTTGAGTTTCTGCACATGTTGTTCTTGGTTCTGAGTAGAGAAGAACCCTCTTCTTAGCTATCTGCCCTGACTATTTTTTGATGTGTTGCATTTCTCACCAGCAGTCCGTGGGGCTGCCAGTTGTGACACATTTCTTGCCTAAGTGTTGCAATAGTGTGCTGAGGCCATTCTGGTAGTATGGGAGGAGTGACCTGTGCTCGGGTCAGGCGGTCACAGATATCACCTGTCTGCTCAAGAGTTTATTCCTTTTGTGGTGAACACTAGGAGGTTGTTTCTCTGGGTTGACATCAATCCTTTCTTTATTTTGGAGATAGAAGACATGGGTTCTCACAGCACACTCTGTGAGTAACATTAAAACTCAATATCACAAACACACAGATTTATGTTCTAACCCAGGGGTGTGTGGATTCTCAGAGATGACGGCTGGCTGGAAAAATCAGAAGCCTGTAATGCTTTCCTCTACTCACCTGGGGTAACCTGTAAAGTGGCAAGTAAATTTCCTGGTGAAAAGACCAGCTCTGCTTGTCCTCAACTAAAGCTTTCCAGTCTCGGACTTCAGATGTATCAGGAGAGTAAAGAGCCAAGGTCACTGTTCAGTTTTGATTAAACAGAGTATTAGAGCCTGTCAGTTGGGCCTCTTGGCACATTCCTTAATCATGTCTAGCCATAATTAAAATTAGATTTGTTTGTGTGAGTCTGGAAACCATGGCCTACCTTAGATATTGTGAGGTTGATTTCAGTTTGAATCCACTGTGTGAGAACAGGAGCAAGTAAAGATGGCTTAGCCTTTTGTCAGAGACATGCCAGATAAAGTATCAGAACCACCAAAAAACACAACCACTCAGTCATTCATTTATTCAACAGATTTAGACTGAGCTCCTTCTATTTGGAGGGTGCTATAAAAAGCACTGGATATATAATATTAAATAGGTCACTAGGGAACTTACATAGCATCAAGGAAGAAGGAAAAAATAAGATAGAAATTAATAAAACATCGTATTCTAATAATGCTATAAAGGAAAGAGGAAGCAAGTAGTCTCCATAGAGTTGACAGATAGGGGCAGCAGTGTAAATGGGTAAAAGTGAGTGTATCTGAATGGGTCATTTGAGACATGAAAAATACAATATTACTTCTTTTTCAAATATTTTTGGTGAATTTTGATAAACTATGTAGATAGGAAATCAATGATCTGACAATTCTACCTTTTGATTTTTATCTTCTACTACTTGTCCTTATCACATGTACTTGGAATAAATTGGATCACTCACTGTTTCTTATACACACCCTGTGTGCTGTCCTGACTCAGCATCTTCACACACCCTTTCCTCTGCCCAGTGGGCATTTCTTCACAATTTTCAACTGCCCTAGTTTTACTACCATCACCTATTTCAGTCCTTCTATCCTGGTTCTCTGAGCTCACTCTTTCTGCCTTTCACATTTAACTTTCTAATTACTCCTGTTTTATACATTCTAGTACGTAGAAAGTATTAACTTACAGCTCTTTTTCTCATTCTAATCTAAGAATTCTGCGGATGGAGTGTCCTTGGTAAGGTAAAATTGCATGCTGTGTAGTAGGCTTTCAATAAATATTCTTTGAATAAAAATAAATCAATTCCAACCAGCAAGTTTAAATCAAAGAAATTTTGTGCACATGACACAGACACTGTCTTAAGTTGGGCTTCTTCCCAAAGAAATTTGTTGATGAGGATTAGGTATAAGAAATTTGGGGGGAAGGTTACCTTGGGAAGCATTGTAAGGGAGTGAGGAAGTGAGAGATGGAAGAAGGGAAGAGAATAAAGAGTATATGAATAAGGGGGTTTCTACCATAAGCAACTAACTGGGTCTTGGTCACGATGGTAAACCTCTGAAAGACTGTGTGAAATAAGCTTCAGAATTTTCTCTCTAATGGATAAGGAACCACCTTCATTAATTAGAGATTGCTCCTGGGATGCTGAGCAGTATGTTCACACTAATTTGTCTACTTGATATTCTCTCTTTTCCATGACTTTTGTGCTCATTCTCCAATGGCTGGCCCAGGGAGGTGCTGCCCGATTACTGACAACTTAGGGATCTACTCATTGTGAGCAATGGGACATGAAGAATAATCCTAAAGTTGTGAAAGAGCCTTGTATTCTTGGATTTAGCTTTATGTTTCTAAAACAATTTTCTGACAGGGGTACATGGCCTGCAAGCAACAGAGTAAGCTAGGCTCCCTGATTGGTAGGTAGTTAAACTACAGGAGGAGGTAATTAAATAAACCTTTCTCCACTGACATAGAGTTCTTGAAGAAAATGGTTTTGAGACAGTGTCATGCGAATGTAGTAATAATGCTTGGGATGGAGGGGAGAAGTAGTATTGGTACTCTGAGTCTCCACAGGGCTCCTTGACATCATGGTTGTGGAACTTAGCTTGCGACAGGACATTCTGTAAACTCTAGAGCTCTCCTTTGATTGAATCAAAAGAGGTTGTGTTCAAGGCCTGATTTTGTTCCTGGGAAGGAAACATTTGAACCTTGAATAGCACACTTGGATGGGATACTTCAAGAGGAGAAAGTGCCCATCTGAGGTGTCCCACAGAGAGCCTACAATCATTCCAGTAGGTGATATACAAACTCTGTGCTTGATCCAGCATAGAGTACTCAAGGATGAGTACTTGAAGGTCCCAAAGGATCAGTGGGAGATTTGAGAGTGCCCAGGCTGGTACTGATTACATTTCAATAAGAAAGTCTCCAGCTGTGAGTGGCAATAAAAGAAAGTTGTTGCAGATAACCTCAGCAAAGTGGACTGACTTTAGTGTTAAGATCTATTGGTTATGCTTTGGGTTAGAAAAAATCATGCCTAACAAAAAGCTGTAGAAGTTACAGTTGCCTGCAAAGAAGGCATGGTTTCTGAGATGGTTGGTTAAGTTTTGATTGATGAAGATTATAAGAGACTAGTCAGAAACCTCCAAAAAATGAGAGTTTTTGGTAAAGCTCCACCCAGAGTCAAGCACTTAGCTATGAATGTAGCATCAAAGGGTAGTCAAAGATGATACATTCTCTTAATCCCCTAAATTGCAAGAGGAGAAAAATTTATAACTCAGAGATATGACAATATTGTCAAAAAATACATGAAGTCAATTACATAAACTTTGAAACAAGTCATTGTGTTGTTCTGTGGGAGTAGAAAAAATATCATAAATTTTTCATCACTGTAAGATACAAAAACTGAAAAACTATAGAACCTGAGTGAAATTAGACTCTACAAGTTATTAATGACCTTGGGTTAAGAGAAAGAATTGTGACTTAAGATGCCTTCTCAGTTCTGTCACTGGCAGAATCTGTGCCTTTGTCTTAGTCCTTACTTACTCATAGCTGCAATCTAGGGAAGATATTTTGGGAGATTTAGCTTTTGCCTACTTGCAAAATTGGCTGAGTGGTGCTTATTGTAAAAACCCTAATTTACTTCATGCTTCTTCTTCATGTTTATGGTCAATACATATGTGTCCATGGCCTCATTGTGGAGCCATGCATAACACACAAGATAAATTTGATCTTTAAAAATGTAATCCACAGACTAGCTGTAGTATTTAAATAGCCTCCTTTCTATTCCAAAATTTTCAAAATGAAAACGAGATGAAAACACTACTCAAATCCTTATTCCTTTTTTAA
The DNA here is from genome assembly GCF_000181295.1 of Otolemur garnettii. NCBI lineage: Eukaryota > Metazoa > Chordata > Mammalia > Primates > Galagidae > Otolemur > Otolemur garnettii. Next base: position 2,787,681 of record NW_003852445.1, read on the forward strand.
ATTTTATTTTTCAAAAAAGTTGACTTTTTAGGTATAAAGTTTTATGAATTTTAACACATGGATAGATTTGTGTAACAGCCACTAAAATCTGTATGCAGAACTGTTCTATCACCCTTAAAGCTCCCTGTGTCATCCCTTCATAGTGGTATTATCCTTCCACTCTTGGCAGCCACTCATCTAATCTTCATCACCATAGCTTTGTCTTTGTGAAAATGTCACATGAATGGAATTATACATACAGTGAGTTATCTTTTGAGACACTGTATATCTATAGACCCTTTGGTGTATATAGACTACATAATAAAAAGTAAAGAAAGGTACATTCAAGAATGTGTGGCATAGAAAAGTATCATAAAAGCTTAACAAGGCCATATCATTATTGAACTAAACTTGATCATGACATGACTCATGGAAGAGGTCAAATGTGGAGGCTGGGTTTCAGAGAACTCCACTTTTTGTATTACAAGGGGATAACATTTCAGAGTGCATACAATGATAATAATGTGTAATTAAAGGAGTGAGGAAAATAGTGTGATTAGAAGGAGAAAATCTATGTACCTTTTTAGGCTTCTAAAATAGAAAACATGATGAATAAAGCAATGGTTTTTGAAGATTAATTAGTCAGAGCTTTATGAGTTATGTTACGTGGTATATAATATTTGGAAGATAAAGGTGATGGTTGATATGTCAAGAATAGATGAACTCTGTGAAGGAGAAAAGATAAGCCAGTGAGCAAAGGGTCAAAGACTAAAACTTCAGTGATAGCTGTAGGATGGGAGAGCTCTTGAAAATTAAAAAAAAAAAAAAAAAGGAAGAAATTGCATAGGTTAGATGAAAAACACTTTTTTTTTTTTTTTTTTTGAGACAGAGTCTTATTTTGTCACCCTGGGTAGAGTGCCATGGCATCATAACTCAAAGCAACTCACAGTTGTCATAGAATATATTCTCTTGTGCTCAAGTGATCCTCTTGCTTCAGCCTCCCCCATAGCTGGGACTACAGGTGCCCACCACATGCCCAGATAGTTTTTCTATCTTTAGTAGAGACAGAAGTCTTACTCATGCTCAGGCTGAGCAATCTTGAGCTCAAGCAATCCACTGGGCTTGGCCTCCCAGTGTGCTAGGATTACAGGCATGAGCCACTTCTTAAAGAGGAGGCAGGTAATCAAAGCATTTAATATCATACTGAGTTTGAAAGAATATGGTGTAGAAGAAACCACTGGTGAGCTTGGAGAAATTTGGTTGCAGTGTAATTATGGGGATAAAGGCTAGATTACAAAGGGGTTAAGTAGTTCACTGTAGGTGAAGGTGAAATCAAAGCAGACTTGGGTATGAATTGGTCGCATACACATAAGGCAGGATTAAATGAAGTCTTTAGAAACAGTGGGTAAACATAAGCACTGACAGAAGAGATGATATGTAGTGAGTAAAAACAATGCACCCAAGAAATTTCTTTTATGATCCAAAGCTTATGAGGAGCTACTTTAGTCAACTTGCCACTGTGTGTATTTTATCTGGTCATTATCATAGGTCAAATAGATTTTAACAGCTTCCATCTACTTCTCTGAGGACTCCCAAAAGCAGGCCTTTTGTAATTATTGCCTAACTTTTTAAATTGTCATAGAATATATTCTCAGCTACCACCAACTCTGATTGACTAAACAAACAAACAAACAAAAAAACAGATTCTGTTAATTCTGAGAATAAATTAATATTGTAGTTAATTGCTGCTCTTTAGAACTGTAAATGACTTAGTGTTTATAAAGAGCTTTCATGAACTTTTTTTTTTTTTTGCCTACTGATAATAGTTAAAGTGATAATTAAAACTACTATGGTGTAGCAGTATGAGAAGATTTTTCTCAACCTCATTACAAAGACACCACATTTCTCTCTTGGAACTCAACTGTGTCAATCACACAGTAGTATCCTAAAGAATTTGCCTCCAATTTTCTTGAATCGAAGAATCTCTCGTAGTTGTTAGTATCTAGCAAGCTGAAATTTTAAACAAGGCTTTGCTTGCAACCAAAATTGATTTCTGTAATTCTCTCCAGCATGGCTTTTCTGACAAGGCTATTTCTAGATTACCCAGTGTTTGGGCTCAGCTCGTGCTGCTTATGCAACTTTAATTCTTGCCTCTAAGCTGCAGCCTGGTCTCTCTGCCAATCACGGCTGGAAGCATCCTCCCATGTTATGGACCTTTTCATCAACTGGGCTCTACCAATCACTACTATCGACCCTCTACTACTCATAAAATAAAAACAGAGACTTCGAGGGCTTCTTGACATTTTGCTCTGGTTCCCCGAAGACCCATCCAGGACACCTCCACAGATCTGCTTTACTCTGTGAGGATGATCTATTTCACAAAGACCCTACCATAACTCAAAGTAATCTTTAAAATAAACCTTGCAGGACAGGCTAGGGCATATTGATTACTTTTTCTCTACATTCTTGTCCTGGATAGAAGCCAACCAGACTCCTGTGAATTCTGGATACTTATAACTTTCTATTAAAGAAAGATGGAAGTATGGTACAGCCAGCACCTGAGGTCCAACCAGAATTTAAAACTGTTAATCCCTGAGACTATTCAGATACCATTCTGTCTTAGGCTGAAGGGCATGTAAATTCAGCTTTTAATATTTGCAAGGGGCAAAGGTTTTGCAAAACCCTACAAATCTTTATTGTATTGTACCTGGAATTCATATCTTTTCAACTTTCGATTGTCATCATAAATTTATTGAACAATCAAAATGTGACAGAGTTAATAATTAGTAACTACATTAGTCAGTTCTCTGTAGTTGATTATTATCTACATTCCCCAAAGCCCAAGGTATATTTTGAGTGTCAGTGGGCTCTGCTTTTATTTTAGTAGAGAGGTAATGAGCAATAGGAAATGAGCTTCCTTTGCCTAAGATGAGATACAAACTCCCTAGAATATTCTGTGTCTGTAGAGATCAATGAAACAAGAGCCTTGTTCAAGTTAGGCTCTTGGTCAGACCTTTAGGAGGATACAGAAATCAATCATCTACAGGGTAAATATTGCGAGTCACCTCTGCTTTCAATTTCTTTCCTGAAACATTCCACAGAGCTTGACTTTCCCAATGAAAATAATATATTACTTCTTATATGAGGTTCTCTTATGAGAGGTATCAATGTAAGTCATTAGCACATAAGTAAACAGGCTACCAGATTTATCTTTGCCAGGTGAAGAGTGATCTTGGATACATGAGAGCTTTGGGTTTGAGGGAGCTGAACATAAATGAAGAGAAAACAGGGCTCATTCAGAGAGGAGAAAAGTGGGAGTCAAACAAGTGATCAGTTTGAAAAAATCTGTTTTGGGTTGCTTTTGCTAAGCTGGTGGTGAATCAGTGCTAAAATATCACTGACCTCCTTTCTAGGCAGGTTATTGCAGGCATGTCCCAGTGGGGAATACAAAAGGAGGCAACACCACCCTGTGTGATGACAGGACTTCAAAATTACCAGCATTGTTTGCCTTCTGTAAAGGAAAATTATAAGAATTCCAAAATTTATCAAACTGAACTGTCGTATGATTTACTATCCTAATGAGAGTACCCATGTTTATTACAAAGTGACTCCCTTGCTCATTATTTTTTTAAAAGTGAAATAACTACAGGGAGAATAGCTAATATTTCAGGAAATGAAGAAAACGGTCTTCATAAAAGACCTGCTTAAACTAGGTCACCATTTTTTGGCAGCAAGGAGGTTGGTAGAGAATAATGTCAGGGAAAAACTATATTCTCTATACTGAAATCTGAAAGGACTGCTATGTAGGGAATAGCTATAGGGCTTTAATGATCAAATTGAATTGAAGAATAAAGAATCATGCATGTATGCCAAGGAGAAAGGTCACATGAGGCCAGAGAAAGTGAAGGATTTACCATAAGGCCAAGAGTATATCTGAGAACTAAGAAGGAACAGGCGTTTGAAAAATGAACTAGACCAGATGTCAGTAGAAAATAAAGCAGTAGTGGTATAGGAAGAGATTTGTTCTAGCAGCATGGGTAGGGATATGAGCCAATGAAAGGTGAAAGATTGGGAAAGTTGGATTCAAGTCCGCTCACCAAGAACCCCCAGATAGATGGTTAACAATAAGCAAAACCATCTGCTGACATGAAATTGTAAATGACAGAGAGCAAAAGGGGAGACAGCTAAATAACTTACTGTTGCCACATAGTAGATCTCAACTGAATTCATCTTTTCAACAATCATTAGCCAAAAGTAGAAGAAAGGGTATGTACATGGATTCAGGATCAATATAGAGAGTGGCACAAATTAATTAGAATGGGATCAGAGAATTAAAAGTAGAAGAGTGGACTCAGGTGAGAATCTGGATAACCAGAAAGAGCTGGTTTTCAGTTATGTCCTACTCAAGAAAAGCAAGAGAGGCATTAGCCTTTTAAGAGCAAATGGAGTAAGGCTAACAGGTAAAGTAGAACTACTTAATCCCAATTTTGTTTCTTCCCTGTCACAAAAGACAAGACCCAGCACAATTGAGAGAGAAATGTTTCTGTGAAAATGGTTAAGTAGTATACTCAGACGCTCTCAAAATCTATCCAGTATCCTTAAGAAGAAATGTATACTGTGGATATGATTCAATACCATAATCCCAAAGAATACCAATAACTATTTTCATATTTTAAAAAGAATAAATTTTGCGTATTCTTTACAATGTCTCTAGGTCAGTGATTGTCAAACTTTTTGACTCTGACTTACACTGAGAAATAATTCTATATTACATCCCTACACATACACACACATACACAGCTAAAACAAAATTTTTATAAGTGTTTGTCTTTACTACTTAAATTATGTTTGGATGTATTCTATTGTATTCCTTTTTAAAAAGGAATCTATACAATATGACCCACTAACTTGATGTCATGTCTACCAATTGGGTGGCACAAAAACCACTGCTCTGGTTTATAGATGGGATATTGGCCAAATGGATTCAGACCTATCACTCACTTCTTTGTTACTCAAATACATTTGGCCATATTCTTATTATTGGAAATAATAGTTAGTGTTGTTTTTCTGGGATGAAATAAGTATCTTCATGAGCCTCAATATCCTTGTACTTGATTGCAAATGTCCAAACTAACTACTGGACTGTAACAAAGTATTGACCTGTTTAGGGATTAATTACAGAGCAAAGTGAACAATACTGCCAAGGATAAACTTTGCAACCAAGTGCTTTGCAAATCACTTGGTTCACTCTGTTTAAATATTTCAGAATATTAACTGAAATATTTAAACAGAGAACCATACTGAAATGTACCAGGAAAAAAAAAATCATTTAAAGCAGTGGTTGTCAACCTTCCTAATGCCACGGCCCTTTATTACATGTCTTGTGGATCATGACCCACAGGTTGAGAACTGCTGATTTAAAGAAAATGGTTACTCAATATGCTTGTGAATTGAACAACCATCTCTGTGGCTCAATTTTTGGTTTTGTGTATTTGGTTTTCTTAAAGACAAGTTTTCTAAAGAGAATCATAAAAACGTCTATATGAACTCAATTATCTATACATATTCCCTCACCAAAATAAAAGTTTTCAATATTATTGTAAATTATCAAAATGTGTAAATTATGTCTCTAAATAATTATCCTGTTTGATCAATGCACCCGACTTAGTTTTAACTTAATTTTATACCTTTGAGTTATTTTTCTTTCACAGGTGCTCAAGGATCTCAAAACCTGCCAAAGTTTGCCATGCCAATTTCATAGCGTACACCCCTCAGTCCAAAGGTTGACACTGCCATAGTGTCGGGTGATTATTTTAAATTGGTTTAGCATAGGACTCTTTATACTTTCTTTGTACTTATCCTCCTCTTTTATTTTGAGGCAGGACTTAGCCCTAAAAACTGTATCTAGAATGTGCTTGCTTGAAGACAGCAGCAGCAGACAATTTTACCTCCTGTGACCACTTCTGCCCAAAACTTTTATATGTAGCACGTCAGCATTTGAAGTTAAATGACTGAATCTGTTTCTCCAAACTTCTCTTATAATAACTTCCCTACATCAGTCTCCTTATTTAACCAGGTTGTCTGACTTATTGATTCTCACATACACTTTGCTTTTGCCTACTTATATATCTTTGATCACAAAAGTCTCTACTAGTCATTACATTTCTTCCTTTTGACACCTTTAACATTTCTTCACCTGAATGCCATGATCATAAACAAAATAAAACAAACAACATTTTTACTGTGCAGTCCAAGGGGGGGTTGCTTTCATTTCTTGAATATTTATGTATTACTTAAACAATTAACTTGCCAGTTAAGGACACAATATATAATGGTATATTTTTTTTTTTTTTAGTATTTTGAGTGACTATTCACTTTTCTATATCTTTAGTGTGTGTGTCAATCACTAGTCCTACTGACATCATTTATTCCTTGATATATTTCACTAAATTTATTGAATGCGTGCTATGTGTCAGATACTGTGCTAGAACTAAACTAAGGTTTGCATGTGGACATTAGTGTTTTACATATGTTGAAAAATATGAAATAATTTGAAAGCCTAGGGATTGTTCAATGTATTTTATAAAACTGTGCTAGAGAATGTTAGTATTCACCAACATTTCATGTGCTCCTCAATATTTCACAGATCCCACGCATCTGGATGGGGTGTGACTAATTCTCATAAATAGAACATGAGCAGAAGACATGCGTCATTCTGGTTGGAGGCCGGAGAGAGTAGGAGGGACATTAAATTACTATGACTGGACAAAACCAGTCTTAATAATATTTAAAATAAATTGAAATCATACCAAGTATTTTTTCTGACCACAATGGAATAAAACCAGAAATCAATAATAAGAACAACTTTGGAAAATATACAAACACATAGAATTAAACAATATGTTCCCAAATGACTAGCAGATCAATGAACAGATTAAGAAGGAAATTAAAAAATTCCTTAAATGAAACACAAAATACTAAAATGTATGGGATTTTATATAAAAAAGAAAGTTTATACCAATAAGTGCCTATATCAAAAAGCAGAAAAAGTTCAAATAAATAGCCTAACAATGCATCTCAAAGAACTAGAAAAACAAGAGCAAATCAAACCCAAAATTAGTATGAGAAAGAAACTTCAGAATAGAAATAAATGAAATTGAAATTAAAATACAAAAGCTGAATAAAATGAAAAGTTAATCTGGATACACCTGATATTAAAATTGGAGAAAATATATTATTGTAAAAGGGAAATTACAAACATATTTCACTTATAAATGAGGATGCAATATGATAAACAACATATTAACATGTTGAATTAAAAATTAATGTTTAATGTACTTTTGTCAAATTTAAATACAATTTATATGAGAATTAGTCACTATTTTCTTTTCTTTTTTTTAATACATAATCATCTACTACTTGTTTGTTACAGAGTACACAAGACAAAATACAAATAGCAAACAAAATTTTTTTTCTTGTTATGTTTTTACTAAAGTCTAAAAAAAAAAGACAACTAATATATATAAATAAAAGTAAAAAATAATTTCTAAAAAAAAAAGATTACTCCAAGTCTTATAGACAGTAGAAATAGAAATACTTCAAAATCATTCTACTTAGTCTGGATACCCCTGATAGTAAAATTAGAAAAAATATATTATTATAAAGGGGAAATTACAGACATATTTCACTAATGAATAAGGATGCAAGGATTTTGAAGTATTTCTTTTTCTATTGTCTATAAGATTTGGTATGATCTGTTTTTTTGAAATTATCTTTTATTTATAAATATTAGTTGTCTATTTTTTTTTGAGACTTTGGGAAAAACAAAATAATAAGAAGTTAACTGATCAAAGTATTCTCTAATAGACATATTTCTATCTGACAATGTGAATGTTACTTTCTTTGCATTATTACTATTATTCATTGCAGCCATCGTCTGATTTTTTTTTTCTGAATGTATTTCTCTTCTTTCATTCTTTATGAGGTTTTTGTTCTCAGTCCTTATGTTAAATATTATTATTGTCATTAAATTTAGCCTTTTAGTTCTGTGAAGGCAAAAGTAGAAACCTAATATACACATGTATATGTAAGAAAAATAAAAAAAAAATTAAAAAAAAAGAAGATGAAAAGTCGATCCTTTGAAAGGGTAAAAAAATTAACTTACTCTTAGGCAGACTAAAAGAAAAAAAAGAGAGAAGAGCCAAATAAATAAAATCAGAGATGAAAAAGGAGATTTAATTAAAACTGATACTGAAGAAATCTAAAGGATCATAGAGACTAATGGGCAACTATATGGCAAAAAAATTGGGAAACCAAGAGGAATTGGATCAATTTCAAGACACAGACAACCTACCGAGATTGAACCAGGAAGAAATACAACACCTACATAAACCAACAACAAGTAATGAGACACAAAGAGAAGCAATAATGAGAAGTCTCCCATGGAAGAAAAGACCAGGACCTGATGGCTTCACTGCTGAATTCTATAAAGCATTCAAAGAAGAACTAATACTGATCCTACTTAAATTATTGCAAAAAAAAAAAAATCAATGAGTGGAGAATACTCTCAAAGTCGCTTTATGAGATCTGTATCACCCTGATACCAAAACAAGACAAAAATATACCAAGAAAAATTTTAAAAAAGAATAATACTATAGGCCATTATCTTGATGAACATAGATGCAAAAATCCTCAACAGAACACTAGTAAAATGAATTTAACAACATATTAAAAAGATTATTTATCATGATCAAATGGGATGCATCCCAGGGATGCAAGGATGGTTTGACTTATGCAAATCAATCAAATGTGATATATCATATCAACAAAGGAAGGGCAAAAACCATATGATCATTTCAATTGATATTGAAAAAACATTTCAGAAAATTCAATATCTTTTCATGATAAAAACTCTCAAAAAACTGGGTATATTAGGAACTTTCATCAACATGATAAAAGCCATATATGACAGATTTACTTAATGGGGAAAAATCAAAATACTTTCCTGTAACATCTGGAACAGGACAAGGATGCCCACTTTTACCCCTGTTATTCAACATAGTAGTGGAAGTTCTAGGGAGAGCAGTACAACAACTGAAGAAAATAAAGGGCATCCAAATTGGAAAGGAAGAAGTCAAATTATTCTTGTTTTTGGCAATGTAATCTTTTATCCAGAGAAACTTAAACGTTCCACAAAAAGCCTATTAGAACTGATAAACCAATTAATTATAGTTGCAAGATAAAAAAGTCAACATACAAAAATCAGTACAATTTCTCTATGCTAGAAGTAAACAATCTGAAAAAGGAACCTAGAATATAATCCCATTTACAATAATGACAAATAAAATAAAGTTAAACACCTAAGAATAAATTAACCAAAGTAAAAGATACGTACAATGAAAAGTATAAAACAGTGATGAAAGAAATTGAAGAGGACAAAAAAGAAATGGAAATATAGTTCATGCTCATGGACTGGAACCATCAATATTGTTTCAATGTTCATATCCAAAGAAATCTACAAACATAATGCAATCTCCTTCAAAATATTTATGACATACTTTACAGAAATAGGAACAAAATCCTAAAATTTATATGGAACCACTAAAGACCCAGAATAGCTAGAGCCATTCTATGCAAAAAGAACAAAACGGGAGGATCACATTATCTGACTTCGAATTATATATTCAAACAAAACACCATGAGGGCGACACCTGTGGCACAGTGAGTGGGGCACTGCCCCATATACTGAGGGTGGCGGGTTCAAACCTGGTCCCGGCCAAACTGCAACAACAACAACAACAACAAAATAAAATGAAATAAAATATCTGGGCATTGTGGTGAGTGCCTGTAGTCCCAGCTACTTGGGAGGCTGAGTCGAGAGAATCACCTAAGCCAGGAGTTGGAGATTGCTGTGAGCTGTATGATGCCACAGCACTCTACCAAGGGTGATAAAGTGAGACTCTATCTCTACAAAAACAAAACAAAACAAAACAAAACACCATGGCATTGGCATAAAAACAGACACATAGACCAATGGAACAGAATAAAGAACCCAGAAATAAACCAGTGGCTTTATCTTGGACAAAGTTTCCAAGAATATACAATGGGGAAAAGATTGCCTCTTCAAGAAGTGATTTTGGGAAATTGGGATATCAAGATGTAGAAAAATGAAACTAGAGGATTATTTCTTGCCATATATAAAAAACCAAATCAAAATGTATTAAAGACTTAAATCAAGACCCGGAACTATGAAATTCCTAAAAGAAAACATTGGGGAAACATTTCAGGACATTGATCCAGGCAATGATTTTTTGAGTAATACTCCCAAAGCACAGGCAATCAAAGCAAAATTGGACAAATGGGATAATATCAAGCTTCTGCACAGCAAAGAAAACAATGAAAGAAAGAGACAACCCAGAAAATGGGAGAATATGTTTGCAACTTACACATCTGAGAAGGGATTAATAATTAGAAAATATAAGGAGCTTCAATAACTCAATAGGAAAAAATCAAATCGTCCAACTAAAGAATGGGCAAAGGATCTGAATAGATGTTTCTTCACTTGATGTCAGCCAAAAGGCAAAAAGTGATGAATAGACAGTTCTTTGAAGAAGACATACAGATTATCAAAAGGTAGTGAAAAAAATGCTCCTCAAACCACAATGAAATGGCAAAATCATCTCACCCTAGTTAAAAGGGATTTTATTAAAAAGACAGTGTTGAATGCTGGTGAAGATGTGGAGAAAGGGGAACTCTCATACATTATTACTGGGAACATAAATTAGCACAACCACAGTGGGAACAATATGGAGTTTCTTCAAAAAACTGAAATTAGAACTACCGTATGACCCAGAAATCCCACTGATGGGTATGTATCCAAATGAGGGGAAATCAGTATGTTAAAAAGCTATCTGCACTCCCGTGTTTATTACAGCACTATTTACAAGAGCCATGATTTGTAGTCAAACTAAGTATCTGTCAATGGGTGAATAAGAAATTGGGATACATATACACAAAGGCATATTATATAGCCACAAAAGACCAAAATCCTGCCATTTGCAACAACATGGATGTAACTGGAGAACATTATGTTAAGTGAAATAAGCCAAACACAGAAAGACAAATATTGCATGTTCTTACTCATATGTGAGAGCAGAATACTACAAACAGTTGATCTCATGGAGACAGAGAGTACAATGATGGTTACTGGAGGCTGGGAAGGGTTACTGGAGGCCTCTTCTATCATGATCAGTACAGAGTAATATTTTTTTAAATCTTTTAATTTTTTCTTAATCTCCAATGTGATGTTACAAAGTAATGACTTAGTTTCTGTATGTTGATAAGCAGATCATTAAAGATGTTTGACTCAATGATCAGCTCCTTGAGAGTAAAGATTTTGCATTCATGCATGTCCTCTCATCGTCCAGCTCAGTGCTAGGAAGATAGGCTCTCAGCAAATATTTGTTGAATGGATAAGTCAACATACTTATCTATTATCTTCTCTGTAGGAATATCTACAAGAAGAAATTCATTAGGATACTACCAGAGGAAATAACTGCTGATATCCAGAAGTATCTATAATATACATCTACATCAGAAGCAGGATTTAGCAAAAACAGAGAGATTAAGAGTTGATAAATGAAAATTACTAAAAGCTAGCAGAATTTCTATATTTGAAACTCCCTTAATAGTACCCAGTAGTAACTGGCAGCTGTTACTTATTAGGACCAGAAGATACTGTGATGTGGACTAACAAGAAAATTTTATAAGTCCTCTAAACACCACAGTTGTTACTCTGTAAACTGCCAGGAACCTTCACTGGGGAATGACATGGGAGTTTTCAGCATCTAAGCTATAACTCCTTGGATGTTCTTGTTTGGCTGATACTTACTGGTTCTAGTAGGCATCTTCTACACAGATTTGGGAGGATAATAAACCAAGAGCAAGAAAGGAGAGCATTGTCCCTATTGAAAAAGTAGAATTTATTTCTGCAGGCGTTATTGCCTTCCCATTTTCTGCCATGTGACCTGGGCCAATCTTTTCCTTTTACTCTAGGGCAGATCAGCGTTCTAGATCCTGTGTGCAGTTTGGGTATTCAGTTATGGCATGGGACTTAGGAAAATATGAATACGTTAGTTAACTGGTTTCCTTTCAAGAAGGTTAAATCTATCTATATATGTAGTTAGGTATGTGCTGTCGTTTTACCTCCATACTCTTAATAAACCTTGAAATTATCAGGTAGAATAATTAAAGATAGTACTCTGACATGACAGAATAGGCATTATATATATTCATATATGCCTGGTATATATGTAGATCATCTACAAAATTAAAGAAAGACAATCCTTGAGTAAATATTTACTACAAGAGATAATTATTATTGGATGGCGTGCCTCTTATATAAGCCATACATAAAAGTGTAACAATTGAGAATGTAAATCCAGCCTGAAAACAATTTCATCTTTTGTTCTTTGCTTAGTCATTTTATTACAAAATGATATTTTCTTTAACCTTTCCAGGAATCCCAGAGAGTGAGAGAGGTAGATTTATCACCTTCAAGTTGCAAGTTAAACCCCCCACCCAAAAGGTATGACGGTTGTGCAGAGCTCCTCAGCTGTTCAGTGGGCTGGCTAGAGCTCAGTTCTGCTAACTCCTAGTCTGGATCTCTTTCCACTCCATCAGATTTTAAGATATATAAAGATCATTACTATAAGCCCAGTCATATATGACAGCTCAGGGCAGGGGCAGGAGGGACCCAGCAGACTATGCCACTGTAGTGCACTGATAGTCTGAGATGCTCTAGTATCTCATTCACAGCAGAACATATGAGAGAAACAAAGAAACACAGCTTGGCACCATCCACTTGATTTCTTTGGGCACAGCCCTCCCAGATCATCAGGTACAGCACCCTCCCTTGCATAGTTGATGGCCTTTCCTGAAGGCTATCAAACATATCTGCTGAGACTGCACTAAATAAAATGGCTGTCACCAAGCCATCTGGTGCATTTGAACATTTTTTCCCCCTCTACGATGCAAGTTTTCAGTTTGCACAGCACTTCAAATTCTTAATACACTTGACTAAGTCATTAATATTTCACTTTCATTACCATGTATTAATAACACAAGAATTTAGAATGATCTTGTTCATCTAACTCCTAGAAAACAAATAATTACATTCGTGCATATTGATTGTCAGATAACTAAAGATGTTTAGCCTGGAGCTATGAGAAATCCACCAGCAGGCCCAGTTTTGGTTCTTAGCCATGTTCAAAATACACACGCTGATATCTATGAAACACTACAGACAGCAGGAGAGAAGTTCTGGGAGTTAGAAGGGACAGTCCTAAATGCATTTCATAGAGTTCTCCATAGTCCTTTAGGATGTGGCTTCTTCAGAAGAACATTGAAAGTTTTAAAGGATATTCAAGGGAACGGCTAAGAACATGCCACTTTGTCCTGTGAAGCTGGTCTTGTTTCCCTTTTATTAGGTGGGAGCAGGAGCTTGTTATTGTCCCTTTTCTTTGTCTTGATTAAGGGAAGTAGTTCTAATGTTGGAAAAGTGCCTTTAACATTGTTCAGTGATTCAACATTTGCTCAAAAAAAGAGTATGTGGGCCAGGTGTGGTAGCTCATGCCCGTAAACCCAGCACTCTGGAAGGCCTAGGCGGGTGGATTGCCTGAGCTCACAGGTTCAAGACCAGCCTGAGCCAGAGCGAGACTTTTGTCTCTAAAAATAACTGGGCATTGTGGCTGGTGGTTGTAGTCCCAGGTACTTGGGAGGCTGAGGCAAGAGTATTGCTTGAGCCTGAGAGACTGAGGTTGCTGTGAGCTATGATGCACTCTACAGAGGGTGACAAAGTGAGAGTCCATCTCACAAAAAACAAAACAAAACAGAATATGTGGCTTCCAAGAACCGGGTGCTAGACTAGCTCACTGACAATTTAGAACAGACAAAACAGCATTATTTCCTACTTACTAGTGAGAGAGATAGGTGATATGAAAGTGAGAAAAATTAATAAACAAGATAAGTCCAGAATATGGTAAGTGCTGTGAAGAAAATGAAATAGGCTACTCTATGCTTCTGTGTGTGTGTGTGTAGGAGAGAGAAAACTTCTTTTACAAGGTGGACAAAGAAGGCCTATTCCAAGAGAGTCTTGGGTTAAGATGAAGAATGAGAAGCCAGGTGTGTGAACTAAGGGGATTGTAGAATGGGTGTTGGGAAGGGTCATGCAAAGACCACATGGTGGAAACTGAAAGAAAGCCAAAGAGATCTAGAAAAGAGGGACAATGACATCAGAGGAGGCTCGGGAGATAGGCAAGGGCAAGATCATGGAAGTCCTGTAGGTCATAATCAGGCATGTGAATTTTCTTCTAAATACAGTGGGAATGCATCGAAACCTTGAGGGGTGTTGAGCACCAAAGTAACATTAGGGTCTGGGAGGTAGGAATCAAGTTTTTGGCTTTAACCACCTACTGGGCGGTGATACTGACCACTGTATCAGGGAAGGCTCTGGGAAAGAGAAGACAGAGAGGAAGAGAGTCTAGTGAAGAGAGATCAAAGTCATCTTAAATATAGATGTTTTAAGTAGAGTGATCATTTTTCTGGGTATGCCTGAAAATGATGTATGTCTGGTGTCTCACAATTATTGTCTCACAATTATTGTGTCTTTATTTAATCTCAAAAACAACAGGTAGAGCAATAAAGCATCTGAAGACATTAACTACCTACAGTTTTTCTCTAGTTTCTCTCTTGGCTTCATAATGTCGTTGGAGTGGGGAAGAGAGCTTGCTTTTCCTGCAATTTTGTGACCACTTCTCTCCTTCCAGAGTGGGATATCAGCAGTTCAGTCCACAGGAGGTGTATTTTCCCTCTCTTTCCACCCTGTGCTGCTCACCATTACCTGCTCTCCATTAACTAACACTCTATTAAGCTAAGACTGTGAGAGGGCACCACTTTCCTGGGGGAAAGTTCATCACACCACACTGTGAATCCTTCCTTTTCAACCCATCCTTTTCTAGGAAGTACAGATTAAGGCTGCAGACAGCAGCTGTGGTTTAGGCAGAAAAGGCCCCACCAGGCTGATGACAGCTGAGGTTTTTCAGTACTCCTGTGCTTTTGGACATATAACCCTCAATAGGACTTTGTGCAAAGAGTTTTCTCCTTTTAGAGTCTCCAAAGCAAGGCAGCTGCAGTAACTAGTATCACCTTTTTTTTCAGTCTCTAAATTGAGATCTTTTCCCTCTCAAACCAGAGGTGTCAAAATTTACCTTATGGATTTACCAGTCATATCAGCCATAAATAACTGTGAGATTCTTCATGCTCAATATTTTGTCTTCCTCTAGTTCTCTTTCATTTGTTTCTTCCTTCTCCTTTATAGGTACCCTAAGCTTTAAAAATACTGAGCAATTTGTGCATATATCACATGGTCTCCCGCCATGCCTTCACACGTGGAGTTCTTTCTGCCTATAGCCATCATCTGCCTGACTAATTCCTATTCAACCTTCAAGGCTAAGTGTTTTCAGTGGCATCTCATTATCATAATAGCCAAATTTCTGGGATTGGCAGAGAAGTAAAGATGGGCAGACGCTAAAGTACCCACATCTCTAGGGTTAGGTGCTGGTGATGTAGAAGGAGACAGAACGATTAAGCTTTATCCCCTGCCTATGTGAGCAGAAAAAGCAGTTTTAGGCATTTGGGTATGTGACAGGATTCTCACAAGTACCTCCCATTCCTTTTAAAAGAGGCATCTAGATCACCAAACCTTCGTTTGAATCTGTAGATCACAGCCTTTTTTCCTTCCCCTGAATCTGTGGAACAGACAGAGGGGACTCTCCATGCAAAAGCTGGCTTAGAAGGGGAGAGAACACTTTTTTTAATAAGCAGATGGTCTCTATAGATGAGGGAGTGTTAACATTAAAAACATATGCTTGGTACCAGGGAGGGAGAAACACAAAAGAGGATCACGGTGCACATGGTCCCTGTAAACAAGTAGTCTTTGTGGAAGTTTCCCCTGTGAGGGAAACAGCTTTACAGGGTGCTATGGAGAAACTTGCCTGAATAATTCTGACTTCATCTGCAAGACTGTTTACCTGACATGAATTATAATAGCACATTACCAAGAAACGACATCTGCAGAGATGATAGCTAGATGGGCTTGTGTTTATTTGTTTGGTTTTGTTTTCCAACCCAATTGATGAAATAAAAGCATTAGAAAATAGTCACTCTGATCTTTCAGTCAATCTCTGTGTTTGTAGCAGAGAAATATAAGTGACTTTCTGTTAGCATTTGATATTTGGTGTGTAAACAGATAACATAATATAGAAAAAAAAATGGAAATAGGTATAAAGGCAGTCCATACTTATGATTCCAATGATATAATTTGTAATTAATGTGCTATTTTTATTTCAGAGCAGGAAACACTCTGATGGACAGAAGTGAGTAGACAAAAAAAAAGAAAAGACACCCCCATGTCAAAAATATTGAATTGCTTATGGATTAAATTTAGCCTGAGTGGAAATTGACATAGAGGTGCTAACTTATTTTTTGATCAGGTTGATATATTTTTCTCATTTCTACATTAAAAGAAAATACATAGAAATGATGAGTAAGATGAGCTGACTGAAATTATAGTGTAATGAAATGAGCACTGGATTAGGAGTATAAGATGCTGTTTTGCCACTAACTGGCTGGTTAAGTTCATGTTTTACTATCGGCTTCATTTCCTCAACTATAAAACAAAGAGGTGAATCTAAGTCAAGGATAAGAAACTCAAATTTCTACATGGTCCTGGGTGATATCCTACATGAGTAAATGTGTCCAGGTGCAGGACAATATTCTTGTAATGGGGCTTATAAGGAATGGAGAGAACACGGCTTCTTTAAACGGGCACCTGTTAGTGAAAATGAAGACACATGTGTTTCCAGAGCTTCAGACTAGAAATCAGATTCTGAGTAAAGTAGCTCAGTTTTCTAAGATGGGCAGTTTATTTAGAAAGAGAGAAAGACAAAACGATGTTAGAGTCAAATAATCATGTCAACAGTTTCCATGAGCTAGAGGTGAGGATGTTCGCCTAAATGTTCTCTGGGATTTTTTAAATTCAAGGATTGTAGGGCAGAAATTACCGCAATAAGGAATTCACTTCTGCTAAAAAAAAAAAAGATCATGTCATTTTTTAGTGATCTGAAAAGAAAAGGCTGCCGGGGATGTAGTGTGTTTATTCCAGGATGGAAGTGCCAAAGGCAGAGGCAGGCTGACCATGGTGGGGGGATGTGGTAGAGAGTTTTCCATATTTGGGATGTGTGTGTGTGTGTGTATGCACAGAAGTGTGCATATTTGTGCATTTATGTTTATTGGTAAAAGGGTAGGAGGTAAGCTAAATTATTCGTTAATATTAGAGCATCTTTAATATTCTTTAATAATTCTTTCTGACTGTGAATCTGATTCTGGCTTTTTTTCCTCATTTTTACTTCTCTTTCTCTTTTGTTCTTCTTTTTTGGTACTTATTCTTATTTCGCTGTGATTTTTTCAAGTAAGGGGTCTAGATATTTAAAAGTCTAGGCAGGAAAGAAAGAGAAGACAATGAGTTTGAAGAAGGGTGTGAGGAAGAAGGGGAGGGGAGTAGAGGGAGTTGAATTACCTGCAGATACTGTAGTTAGGAAAGTCTGTTATTTCAAGCTTGACTTATCTTTACTGTGGACATAAAATATGATCAGGGAGTATGATGTCAGTGCATCCACTCTCAATAATTGATATGATGAATAATCTCAACCTTCCAACACCTTCTGTATCTCCCCACATCTCAAGAAACTTCATTCATCAGCCACGTTTGAAATGTTTAAGTAATCTCAGTGATGTATGGAACCCTGACACTCCCTTGTTAGAAATTCGTGCTACTAACATTCTATCAAATTAAAAAGCCACTGAGCTCTTGTGCATAAAATTATCATAAATTACCTTCTGAAGGTTCATTGCTGTTTGGAATGTTTAATTGCTCACTCAGCTGAACTTTAACAGCTCCGTATTATTAATCAACTTGTCAAAAGGATTTTCATTATGTAGTCTGTAGATGGAATTGGGCAAGGCACAAACTTGTGCTTAAGTTGGTCTGGTAGTAGCAAATCACTAACAAATCTTATAGAGTTTGACATCTTGTGTTCACTAATTATGACATTTTTCACAAAGGATTCGTAGGGAAACTGGGTTCTCCTACAGATTTCAATAAAGTAAATGAATTTCTTTTTGAAGTAGAGAATTCTACTGACCATTTAAGGGCCAAAGAAGGCAGGCAGATGGATGATGACTGTCTACTTAGAAGTGATGTCATACATTCCTTTCGAATTTTGAAAAGAGTAATGGATAAATTTCAAAACGTTACTTATAGTTCTATGATGGACTCTCATGTTATTTTATAATAATCTTTCTTATGAACAGTATATGAAGGCATAGAATGTTTTAGATAATTTAGTGTTCAGTGCACCTTTGTGATGAACCCATACCTGTCTCATTTTCCAAAGGAGTGGGGTGTTTTATTTGCCTTAATTAGCAAAGCCACATAGCAGGCATAAAATCCTTCCTGAGCTATAGTTTCTTCAGCTTTCAAGTTCTAAAAACAATGACTTAAACTCCGTGGACATAATCACTACTTTCATAAGTTCAGGAATATGAAAATATTTAATATGAATGATCTAAAATTTTACATTGTGCTTAAAATGTCCTCTGTCCTTCTCTCTTTCTCTCTATAGTTTTTAAAAATTATACACATATTTGAAAAATTTAGCATGAAAAATCATATTTTTCCTATTAACCAAGTATTTCCACATTTTTAAGTTAAATTTGTTTTTGGAAACCTAAGAAATAAATAACCTATACCAAAGGAAGTTATCATAGCAGCCAGTGGTGATTTTGGTAAGGTAGTGGTGGTGTTAAGGGTAGTTTTCTGAACCTAACGATAGCATTGGCATATATAAGATCCTTGCAAATGCCTGTCTCCTATGGCTATAAGAGTAAAACCTGAAATGATACTATCACTGAAACTGAAGCCATAGGACCACCCAATGGATGACTAACCTTATTGAAAAGTCCTTTGGTACTGAAAATTAATCCTTGTTTTTTGGGAAAGAAATTGTCATTTCCAAAAACTTTTCTTTTCAAAAAAATTTTTTTGAGTGAGGTTTTAGTATAGTTGCCTGATTACTTTTCATGTGGCAAAGAATAGTAACAAGACACTCACTGAAAAAACAATTTAGATGCAACTGTATCCGAGAAGACTTCTAATTCTTCTCCCTGCCCACATCCATCTCCAACCACTCACCCAAAGTCAGCATGACGTAATTTCTTTCAAAATCTCTATGAGTAGTATGTGGTGATGATGAAACCAAGGCTCTGTAATTTACCCTCTGCCTTTCCTCTTGCCCTCATCGCACTTACCATTTCCTGCCATCTTGTAAACTGAAAAGAATAGTGCATTTAAGGGGGAAAAACAACTTCTATAGTTTGAAAAATATTTGAATTAATTAAATAAGACAAATGGATAATAGTGTACTACTGACTATCCATTTGCATTAAGGAGGGATCACTAGTGCTTGGATACACATATATTTGTAGAAGTGAGACAGTGAAACTTTGTAGAAGTGATACATAATCTTTTTTTTATTATTATTGTTTGGGATTCATTGAGTGTGCAAATAACCAGGTTACAATGATTGTATTTGTAAGGTAAAATTCCTCTTATAATTGTGTCCCACCCCCAAAAGGTGTGTCACACACTGTGACTCATACCCCTCTCTTTGCTCTCCCCTTCCCCCCACCCCCACTGTGTACTAGGGTCATTAGTTGTCCTCACATCAGAATTGAGTACATAGGATTCTTGCTTCTCCATTCTTGTGATGCTTTACAAAGAAGAATGTGTTCTACTTCCATCCAGGTTAATACAAAAGATATAAAGTCTCCATCCTTTTTAATGGCTGAATAGTATTCCATGGTATACATATACCACTGCTTGTTAATCCATCCCTGGGTTGGTGGGCATTTAGGCAGTTTCCACCTTTTGGTGATTGTAAATTGAGCTATGATAAACAGTCTTGTAGATGACTATTATCGTGATGATATTATCAGTCATTAGTGACGACTCTACTAATTTTTATTCAATTAGTTACGTTTAATACTTAGATGAAAACTTAGAAAACAAAATCTAATGACAGGTTATCAGAAGTTTATTAGAGAAAAGTTGGAAGACTCTTCCTTTCTCTAAGTGATTAGGAAGGTGTTGGCCAGCTGCTCCACTTTTCCAATATGGAAGAAAAGAAAAAATTTTATTATTACAAGCAGAAAAATTTATAATCAGTGAAGATTTTGTAGCCTTAGAATGGGTAACTTCTTTGGAAAGCTGTAAGAACATCTTGGAAAAGAATGTATTTGGAGTAATCCAGGCAACCTTACTTTGAGTAAAGTTGCATGAAGTGAACTCTTAAGGTTCCATTAGATTTGATGTCTGTGAGACTAAATTTTGGCATGATTGACAAGAATGCCTTAGGACTAAATTCCACTCATCGATTCCAGTATCACGTAAGAAAAAACCCTAGAAATTATCACTTTATGCACCAGTTGCAGCAGCTGGTGCTTTCCCCAAGCTTTGTAGCGATGCATATTGGAGAGTAGAGTGGAACTCATAATGTAAATTTTCTTTAGTGCATGGATTATTGATTTAATAGATCATGACAATCTATTTTGTCAGACCTGCTACCACATAGGTTCTGAGTCAGCAGGCACACGAGACTTGTAAAATATTTGCTGTTAAAAAAAGCTACTGCATAAGATGAAATTAAAACTCAGTAGTGTTATAGTCAGTTTTTTGATAACTAGGATGATCATAGCACAAGAGCCAGAATCATTATAGGAAAAATGAAATACTCATTTTGCTTTTTTTCTTTTGCTTCTGTCACCTGAGTGGTAGGTTTTAACCTAGAGGGAAAAATGAATTTTGGATCTTTTAAGGATGTATAACATAAGGAATGAAATGCTACCTAGTTAGATTCTTGGTTTCCAAAGGTGGAGTTTATAGAGCCTGGATTCCAATTTGGCTTTTGGTTTCAGACAGTTTATTGAGTAGCAAAAGGGAACAGAACTGAGCAGAGGGAAAGGTCATACCTTGGTGCACTCCCACCAGTAGATTCAGGCAACTGACAGGGAGCTCTGGAGCACTGAGGCTCTGAAGGTGGGATATTCCTTTAAAGATGTCTCAAATTGAGGCAAGGGGATAGAGCCTTTGAACTGTTACATTGATCAATCACTAGAAGTAGTCTACCTGGGCAAGGAATATAAACATGTTCAAACAGTTTCCTTTGGCCAAATGCAATCTTGAGTAGGATCAAAGTTGAGGTGATAAATGGTTGGGCATCAGGGAGATCTGAGAGCACTTTGCAGTATCTGGTACAGTGCACACCTTCTGCTACACAAATCCATTTACTTCATGTGGTAAATCTGTCCTATTTTAGAAGAGTTACTCCACTGTGGTTGGTTTCTTTTCTTAGGGGAACCTTAAAGAGAAAGTTTGGGGTTACAATAGCACTAGTCAGGCCAACTGGACTCAAAGCTCTACCTGATACTCAATTATCTATGCATTCCAGATTTCCCCTTGCCACTGGTTAACAACTCTGCTGGTCTAGGTTGCTTACCTGGAAGGGTGATGAAACTCTGAACTTTGAGTTAATAAGGTCACCATGTTCTCATCAGGCCAGAGTTGAGGTACTCATCCATCTACTATTAAAACTGGTCTGGAGTGCTAAGAGATTTCCCAGTGGATCACCTCAACCTTTTTGTGTAAAATTAGGCTGACTCCTTCTGATTATCAAGGTCATTTGTCTCTGTTAGGATAGTGACTCCTTTCCTTACCTGCTGCTAATGAGGAGCTCATAGAGACCAAGAGGCCCCTGAGGCTTCAAGTTCAGTGGGACTTTGGGTGTATCACAAGAGTCAAAGTCCCATTTTAGGTTCTACAAGACTTGATTGAGACTTAGAGATTTTGAAGCAAGCATTTTATGGATGGGTCCTCTTAGAATCAGCTCCTTTCAGGAAGCAAGGGGAGCAGAATTGGGTAGCTGAAGAAGTTGAGATGCAGTGTGGTTGCCATAGCATCCTCAGATGATCCCACCAGGAGTATTGGAGCTGGTAGCCTCATTCAGAGATTTCCCAAGTTTTGAAAAAGGGGCCAGGCTTGGTAATCTTGCATTGACCAGCCAGTGGATAAAGCTTTCTCCAAAAGGAAACATAAACTTGGACAAAGAGTTATTTTTGGTCAAGAGCAATTTTTGGAGAGGGACACAACTACTATTTGGGAGTTAGGAGAAAGAATGCCTCAGTCCTGAAGGATAAGCTAGGAGGTACACCACAGCAGCCTCCCCCTGGATTGTAAATTTTCTGTCTGTACAGTTAGGATGAAACTCTGATCTTAAGAGTCAGATGATTTTTATTCCTTCCTTCATTATGAATATTTGGGAAATTGCTTTTGGATAAATGAATGATCAAAATATTTGAGTGTTTATGATATTTCAACATTCTGCTATGTCTGTTATGGTGGTACAAATACAGGAGAAAGGCACAGTCTGCCATCAAATTTTATTGGTTGCATTTCTTTCTCCGCCTCTGACTGAAAGAAGGTGTACGCATATGCCTTCATTTTCTCATATAAACTGAGAAGAACAATGCTTTCCCCATTCACCTTAAGATTATGAGAATTAAAACAGTGTGTAGTAGTTCTTGGAAGATATAAGAAGGATTTCATGACTTTGTATATAGAATCACTGTTATATGAGTTGTTAACATTCAATATATAATTGACAAATAAATGTTTCATTCTATATTGGCTGAACTTTCCCTGTATATATCTTGAATGTTATTTGAGCATTTTTGGAAGGATGCTTTTAGAGGTATCAGTTTGAGAATGAAAATTGTATTTAAATATCAGTTACATGAAGATTATTGAGTTTCATTTCAGTGTTATTACTGTATCAAAACAATGTATCTAAATACTTACATAAGATATAAAATTAATAAAATTCAACTGAGTCACATTTGGTAATTTTAACCAAAGTTAAATTTAACCAAAATGATTATATTTAACCAATGTTGAATATAATCATTTTTAACTTTTCTAATATTATTAATTCTCTTTATTTCTCTTCATTTTTCTTTCTAAATATACTGGTTTTTATTTCTTTCAGATTTTGTTAAAGACAAATGAGTTTTTATTATATATCAGTAGGATGAATTTTAGTTTAGGATTTTATCTGAAAACTGAAATCTCAACACTTATCAATATGCAGAGAGAAGTTATAGTTAAGAGAGAGTTGGCAAAACCATTTTAGACCATACTACAAGGCTTACCTAATTCAAAGTCAATAACAATTACTGGACATCTAAAACATGAAAAGCCCTTGGCCAGGTTATGTGAAGACAAACAAAGATAAATAAGATGTGATTCATGGTCTGTGGGGGATTATAGTGTAGTGAAATATGTTCACCTTTAGATGGGCACAGATAAGAAAAATTCATTTACCCATGTCAACCAGAGGAAAGAGGGTGGAAGTAAATGATTTATAATTCTGACTTTAATAAATAGTTCAAGAAAACATTAAAACGTTCTGACTTTTTCTCCTTTTTCTCCTAGGAAGAATTGGCTTCCTAGGGCTTTGTTGTGCACTCATCTGTTTCTATTTACCTATCTACCTGCCTACCTACCTACCTATCTCCTAGAATATGAGTTGGCACTAACCATAAACTAAGGCTGAAGAAGAAAACTATAGCCTGTATTTCACCCTTTATAGTACAAAATTGCCAACATCCCTACAGTCCAGTTGCCACAAAGGCTGAACTGTATGGGAGAAAGGGGATGGGCTGCAACTTTTTGAGTCTGAGTGCACACAGCCACACTGGTGCAGATGATTCACAAAAATCTGCTTTGAAAAAAAGAATACTTTGCCTGGACTTTTTTTTTTTTTTTTTTTTAACCAGCTATATCAGATGGAGAGAAGTTCTCTATAGCTTGGAAGATATTTTGGTTCTTATGCCACTTTGCATGCTGAAGATTTGTCTACACCTTGTTGAGGCCACTGCTCATGTCCCAAGGCCAGCACAGCAGCAGTGTCCAGACTGCCAAACTTACTCTCAACATATTTGATAGCTCATGCGTGTGGTGATTCACAGGCTCCGTTCTGTTTCATAGATCTTACAAGTTTCGAAAGAAAATTGTCTCAGAGGTGGTGAGAATGTGTAAGTGCATGGACAAAGGAAATGCCTGCCATGAACGTGTGGCTCTCAGAGGACCAAGCAATATTCAGTCCTTGTCCTTAAGTAAGTCTTATAAAAGTCAAAAGGCAATAAGGTAAAAATATAGAAGCAAAATATTGGTCACCCATGCCATTCATATTTCCCCAAATTTCTATGGAGTAGTTTAGCAGCATCTATTAAGCTGACTAGGAACAGGTTTTACTTTACCAGGCAGAAAAATTTTCTAAGGATACCAACAATGAAACATGTATTGCAGAATTAAATAGCTTCAAATGAGCAGTCAGAGGGCAATGTAGAATACCTGGTAGACAGGTAAATCAGTGTGCGAAGATGTGTGAGGAATCTCGGGTAAATCGGTGTGTGAAGATGTGTGAGGAATCTCAAGTAAATTAGTATGTGAAAATGTGTGAGGAATCTCAGGTACATTGGTGTGTGAAGACATGTGAGGAATCTCAGGTAAATCAGTGTGTGAAGATGTGTGAGGAATCTCAGGTACATTGGTATGTGAAGATGTGTGAGGAATCACAGGTACATCAGTGTGTGAAGACGTGGGGGGAATCTCAGGTAAATCAGTGTGTGAAGATGTGTGAGGAATCTCAGATAAATTGGTGTGTGAAGACGTGAGGAATCTCAGGTAAATTGGTGTGTGAAGACATATGAGGAATCTGAGGTAAATCGGTGTGTGAAGATGTGTGAGGAATCTGAGGTAAATTAGTATGTCAAGATGTGTGGGCTCGGCGCCTGTGGCTCAAGCGGCTAAGGCGCCAGCCACATACACCTAAGGTGGCGGGTT
>NW_003852445.1:2812939-2882176 GCF_000181295.1 Otolemur garnettii
GAGGAATCTCAGGTACATCAGTGTGTGAAGATGTGTGAGGAATCACATGTACGTCGATGTGTGAAGATGTGTGAGGAATCTCAGGTAAATTAGAATGTGAAGATGTATGAGGAATCTCAGGTAAATCGGTGTGTGAAGATGTGTGGGGGATCTCAGGTAAATCGGTGTGTGAAGATGTGTGAGGAATCTTGGGTAAATCAGTGTGTGAAGACATGTGAGGAATCACAGGTAAATCGATGTGTGAAGATGTGTGAGGAATCTCAGGTACATGGGTGTGTGAAGACCTGTGAGGAATCTTGAGTAAATTGGTGTGTGAAGATGTGTGAGAAATCTCAAGCATCTACTTTACCAGGCAAATCCAAAATGCAGAGTGGAACTTATACTAAAAATTATTTATCAATTGTCTGAAATTCAGATTTAACTGAGTATCCTGTATTTTATTTTGTAAATCTGGCAATCCTAGTCATTGTCACTTTGAAACTATGATCTGTGAATTTCCTAAAAGAGAAGGAATGCCATTTTGAATCATCGTTATTAGTAACCAATATTCTCTGCAAGGATTTGGTCTGCCATAGATGACTTATAGATAAAGGCATTCTGGCCCTTGGAATATCCTTTGCATTTTCCTGCTTTCTAGAATGAAAAGAATCAAGCAAACCCCAGCAACATGGTCTCATCAGTACATATTTATATTTTGTGGAAACACTCTATTGTTATCTGCAAGTAAAAATACAATCTGCTTGCTGTATGATTATTTCTGGTTGTACTTGGAATGAGAATCTTTAAACCGAAGCCCTTGGTTCTCTAAAATATTCCATGTAAGGTCCATGATCCCACACAATTGTTTCCTGAGAAAGAATTCATAACTGTGATAGATTTTAAAAGGACTCAGCCTTCAAAAAAGGTTAGGGACAATTTTCTTAGAGTCCGTTTGTAGAGAACACTAAATCTCAAATAAAATTTGAAACTTTGCCTTTTATAGAATCCATTTGTCATTTATCAAAAGGTTCTCTGACCACAAACACAAAAGCTCTAAATATGGTAGAAAAAAAAATTAAAAATCAGACATGATTACAAAGTACCAGCTTAAAAATAAGCACAAATGCCTAGGATTCTTTTCTCCCTGAGAAAAAGGAAAAGATAAGAAAAAGAACAAAAACTTAAGTTAAATGGTGAGTTTTCTGGAAACAACAACAGCATCTATAAAAGGTTTATTCTGTTTTTAAGTGCTGGCTACTCCCAGGTCTGACATGTGCCACCTTAATCAACACTTTGGTGTGGCGTAATGGAAAACATGTTTTCTCTGCCATAACTCGAGTGTAAGTTTCTGATATCAGCCAAATGGGACAGACAGTCTGAATCATGTGATAGACAGGCCTTCTGACAGCTAAACAGAGGGCACCCTGCTCGTGAAAGATAGCCTTTATGGGTACTATAGTCTCTAAGTGGAAAATTCTCTCTTGGAATTGGCCAAAAATTTCCCAGAAACTACGCCAAAGGTCTTTAATACTGGAGGCAGTTCTCATAATCATAAACTCTACTGGTTAGTCTACTGACACAAGTGCTTGGTGCTTTTCCATCTAATCAGACTTGAGTGTGGAAACAGCCCAAGGTTTCCTCGGGTGTTTATATTATTTCAATGCCACTTCCTTTGATTTACCTAAGGGATGTTTTGTTTTAATTAAAGTTTATGACCAAAGACAGGCTGAAAAAGTACTGAAGTGGATGTGTATTGTTTATAGGTTTTGAATATAATTATATCAACCATAAAAATAGACCAAACAATTTTGCTTGCCTGCCAGAAATCAATTCTTGATCACAGGATTTCAGGTCTTCATTTTGTTTTCATTTAAAGTCATAAAAGGTTCTTGCTGATCTGATCATTAACTAGAGAAAACTGTAAAGTCAGTAAATCTGGAAACTAACACTTATTAAGTTTCAATGGGAAATGTAGTAAGAAGATCTGATGTTGGTTAAATTATGGACTCTTTCCAATTAGTTGGCTTTCCCTCCAAAACAAATGTACTAAAAATAGAATGACTTCCTTTTTGATGTCAATTATAAAGTGTGTATTTTTTCTTCTTCTTCTTCCTTTTTTTTGTCTTTCAGGTTTTGATAAGATTTGGCAAGATAGTAGCTATCAACTTATCTGACACCTGCCTCAGAAATCATGCCAAATGTCATAAGGTCATGATACATTTCCTTCATACTCCCTATGCTTTTATATACCCAATTCTTAAATTAGAAGCAAGAGAAATGATGTATGAGGGACAACATCTTTATTGAAGACTTTTACTAAAATCAAACAAATGCTCATGAGGCAGAATATTACATTAAAATGGCTTCCAAAATATACCCATCAACTTGACAGGTCATGCTAGTACTTTGTTAAAGAACTTTTGATTCTTAGAACAAAATATATAACTATTGGTACTTTTTTTCTGTGTGCAAGGATATTGAGGAACACAATAGCTAGAGTGCCTGCTTCAAGATTATTAATTATACATGTACTCAGATCTATAGCTGCTCTGTGCCCTCCTAATAAAGCAGTATGAGCCAAGGGTGTGGCCCTCACACTCAAGTCTTTCCTTGGACACTTGTCCAAGAAGACATCAGCATAGTGATAGTGTTGCTGTTTTATTTTAACTTATTTAAGGCATTTCTACTTCAGAAATTGAGATTTTATGTTGGAACTTTGGAAACAAAGGTGTTATTTGAGGATGTACAAATCACATCAGGAACATTTAATTTAATAAAACACTAAAGTTCTCATTTTCACCAAAAGCAGGATCTTTGAAGTGGGTGATCTAGATTCCATTTCTGGTTTCTCTTTCATTATTGTATGTTATTAGCCATAGGCAGGGATACCAATACTTTTTTTTGTAGGAGAAAGAAACGGAGGGTTTCTTCCCTGTAGGAATGCTGTTATAAATTGTTTGAACTCACTGTGCCAGGTTAAAGACTGGCTGACACATGAATGCTGCTTTTTCCAATCCTAGCCCCCACATCTCACTTCCTGAGCTTGGTTAAGTCCTTCTGAGAGAAACAGGCCATCTCTTTAGCTTACCACATGACTGGCAAAGTAAGAGTGAGTTAGAAAAGGTCACCAGCACCCAAACTGAGATCTAGGGCAGCTATTCTCTTGTTTTTGCAATTTCTGCTGCTTCCCACAAGCACCTGCATTCTGGGTTGCCCTTTTGTTACATTGAAATGGCAAGATCTGATATTCAGGTTTGGGATCATGTTATCATGAGGCAGCCATGTAAGTCCTTAGAAAGGCTTTAGCTTTGCTCTACTTGAGTCTACTTTGTCAGGGCAAAATAAGCCCTCCATATGGCTCATCCAAGAATTCTAGATCCTTGTGTCAGTATTAGGGTCAAAGCCCAGATACATAAATTGTTCTTTGCCCCCTTGGGCATTTTTTTTTTAATTTAGGGAACTTGTAGAAAGATGACTGGCCAAACAGGATTTAGGTATTTGGAATCTTATTTCTTGTTCATTTATCTCTCCATAGATAACATATCTACTGGCATTCCATTTTGACATGATTTAAATTTATCTCACAAGGTGGTTTACAAGATTAGTTGAAATAATGTATGTCAAAATACATGCTTCAGGCACTATAAATAATTCTACAAATATTTGTTATTTGTCATTATTTATTAGAGCCGTATTGTGCAGGTATATTTCTGCTTTTTATTATTTATTGCAGTATATTGCACTAGGGAGCTGACAATTGTTTATTAGTCACAGGTCAGTTCTCCAGTTTCTCCTTACTCTTTACTGTGTTCCCGTTTTCCGTCTTCCCTGTTTCTGCTTATTTGGGTTTCCTGTATACAATTCAAGGGCTTTCAGATTCTCTTTACACTTACTCAATGACTAGTTATCGTGTTTTAGGGGTTTTGTGGGCCCATGTACAGAAAGGTCTCTGAGCTACATTTTTGCTGTTGTCCTCTGAAGTATGATAATGTATTTTCTTACTCTCTGACCTCTTGGTTCTTTTCACATTGCTGCATAAGGTGCAGGTATCTACTCTCCCCCTCCTTTTTTTCTTCTTTTAACTCAGCCTGCCCTTCCAACATCACATTTTCTGGGGACAAAAAACCAATGGTGACCAACGCCAGGGATTCGGTCAGTGCACCCTCTCCTACTGCTGCCATCTCCATGCTTCAGTTTTCATGAGCCACTTCTGATTCCCTCAGTTCAGGGTCTTACTCATATTTGGTTGGGGTAGGTAGGAGAGGCTGCAGAGCTTTCACCTGCTGGGATAACCCCTGCTTTCCCGTTTGTTTTCTAGTCCAAAGAAGAGAATTCACCACATTTTGGAGGTAGATTGTGAATTTTTGAAGGGTCGGCTTTTCCTCTCTCATTTTTGTATAATTCAGACTAATTGCATCGCCCTTTGAATCTGAGTAGTAGGTGGGTAGAGATGTATGGAATTGGTTTGTACTGAAATAGTCCCTCCTTCACACTCACACTGCTGCCTATCTCTAGAAGGTACTTCTTGTACCTTTTATCTACATAATACTTGTCCTTCCTGTATCCCTGGCTTAGGTAAAAAATTGTTGAGAAGTGTTGTTAACACATGTACCTAACTATAAAGATTTACAACGCTTAAAATTATATATTTTTTTCTGAAAGACAGTAAGCTCCATGTTGACAAAAAGATAAGACCTGGGCGGTGCCTATGGCTCAAGGAGTTGGGTACCAGCCCCCATAAGCCAAGGGTGACGGGTTTGAGCCCAGCCCCGGCCAAAAACTGCAACAAAAAAAGTAAAAACATAAATAAATAAAAAGACTGTTCTTCCTTTTTTTTTTTTTTTTTAAAGATAAGACCTATATACCCTGTTCAACACTTTATATCTAGCGTGGCCCAACTATTTGTTGATTCATTGAAATAAATTCTCTGGGTCTGTTTGTTTGTTTTATGACAAAGACTCACTCTGTCACCGGGGCTGCTAGAGTGCAGTAGTATGATAATAGCTTACTTGCAACCACAAACTCCTGAGCTCAAGTAATCCTCCTGCCTTGGCCTCAGAGTAGCTGGCATTACAGGCACATGCCACCCCACCCCATATTGCTAATTTTTATATTTTCAATAGAGACAATGTTATGCTTTTGCTCAGGGTAGTCTTGAATTCCTGAGCTCAAGTGATCCTCCTGTCTCACCCTCCCAGAGAGCAAGTATTAAAGGCATGAGTCACCATGCCCAGACAATTCCCTATTTTTCTCTTTTTTTTTTTTCCTATTTTTCATTCTTCTAATTATTATAACTTTTTTGGTCAGAAGTTACCTCTTAATAATTGGAATATTAAACTGGAGCCAAATTGTAAGGGCGTGTATCACAGCTCTGTCACATACGAGCTGTACACCCTTAACCTCTCTGCTCCTCAGATGCTCTGTGTTTAAGACAGGAACCATACATGCATAACAGTACCTACACTGAGGGGTGTTGTGAGTATTAAGAGACATGATGTGGATAGTGAAGCAGAATGCCTCACATAAGAAAGCACTCAGTAAGCATTAGTTATTATCACCATCCAGATATACTTATGGAAGGGAGAATAAGGCACTGATACATCAAATTATTTGCAGTTTCCTACTCTCCAGCTCTGAAATCTTGTCTTCTCAAATCAAAGTGTGAGTCCACTCAGAAGTTGGTGTGTTTGTGTCAGTCTTCACTGTTGGGAGCATCAGTATATCCCATGATCTGTCTTTGTGGTTGTGGGGCTGTGTGTGGGTGGGGTGCGTGTGAGCGTCAGCACCCCTAAGACTGGGGTCCTGTGATGGAGACACTGTGTATTCCTATTACCCTGCACCTTCACTCTGCCATCAGATCTCACTCTGAAAACATTACGCTAAAGTTGACTAATCAGCACCTCTCTGCTTCCAGGGATAAACGTTAGAGCTGATGTAGCAGCATCTTTAAGCATATAACTACAGTCTAGACTTGTAAGAAAAGTGCTTCTTAAGAACTTTCATTCAGGCTGAATGCAGTGGGTCATGCCTGTAATCCCCTTGGAGTTTGAGACCAGCCTGAACAAAAGCAAGAGCAAGAGTCTGTCTCTAATAAAAATACAAAAAATTAGCTGAGCATTGTGGTGGGTTCCGATAGTCCCAGCTACTTGGGAGGCTGAGGCAGTTGGATCACTTGAACCCAGGAGTTGGAGGTTGCTGTGAGTTTGGCCGATGCCATGGCACTCCTCTAGCCTGGGTGACAGAGAGAGACTCTGACTCAAAAAAAAAAAAAAAAGAAAGAAAAAAAATCCTTTCATCCAATTTATGCTCAGTTGTTTTTATAGCTGTAGCCAATACCAATACTTTTTTGTTTCTTCATTTTCTTGACATTTTATCCAATCAATTATGAAGTAAATTGCTCTTTGCTCTCAAAGTGGCATGACTTGCTTTCTTTTGAACCAGCTTATGAAAATGTCAGAAACTGTTAAAGAAAGTGAAGAAACAAAAAGCCACAAGATGAAAAATGTGAATTATATATTTAATTGGCATACAGCCTGTCTTTTAACCCTAGTGGTTTTAAATTGTATGTGTTAACAGTAAGATAAATTCCATGTTAATTGCTCACACACCTTTTCTCATTTGGTTCATAGAATGGCCCTCTGGAGGGAGGGGGCAGTTAGTTGTAGACTCAAGTTAGGGAAACTAGGAACCAGTGACTCAGTGACTCACCCAGAGTCTTAGATTCTAAATTGAAAGTGGTTAAAAATCAGGTTCCCTAATTCCTAGGACCAGCTCCACCACTTACAAATGCTATGACTATGACCAAGTTATACAGCCTTTTTGTGTCTCAGTTTCTTTGTACGTAAAATGAGGGATACACTTCCATCTCAGGGATTAATTTAATTAATTATTTAAAAACAGTACCTTGCACACGGTTAAGTACTTAGTTATCAGTTATTAGTACTGTAAAATACTACATCTGCCTCTTTTAGAATTGTAGTGAAGTTTAAATGAGAAAAATCTGTGTCACACTCTGAGACCATTTCCTGACATAAAATAAGCACTCAATAATTCATTGATTAGGGGCCTGAAGACTGAGTTTTAGTCCCTGCTCTACTTGAAGACTGCGGACAACATACTGTAAATACCTTTTAGCTTCCTTTAGTATCACCTATTTTTCAATAGACTGTTTTGTGTGGTTTAAAGATATGAAAACTCATCAGTTGGATAAATTGATAAAAGATCATCAATCATTTGACCATGAACCCTATTTATCAGTTCAACCACTCTTAAAGAAACAGCAGTACTTATTCTCCTCTGCCATTGTTGGGTATCATTTTATATGTAGATGTTTTGGAGAACGTTTGAGGACCTATGAGGTGGGAAGTGGCTGAGGATAACGAACTTCATGTAGGGCAGGATTGCTTTCAATGAACAGACCCACCCCTGTTACACACTTCTGAGCCTTGGTTGCAGAGGCATATCCTGGTACTTGGTTTGTCCAGTAATGTTTTAAACCAAATGAAAGTATTGAGAGCAGTATTAAATGAGCTTTTTAACTTTGCCCATTATAAACCACCAAACTCTAAGAAACAATTCATAAAAAAATGCAAAGGCTTTCTAGAAACACTTTTTTTTCTTTTCAGATTTGGGTTAGGTTTTCAGTGCTTGAGTTCTTTTCTATTGAATGTCAAAAAGTTATTCTGATGAGTAAATATAGCCCACAGTCACAAAGTTGACTGTCTGTCTTAAGCTTTCAGTGTTTTAGAAAGAAATTTGAAAAACCATATTGCCCTTGCTTGAGGTATGAAATGTGATTAGTCAGCAAAACAACATTCCTTACTACCTCAAAAATGAATGGGGATTCTGAATATCTCTAGTAAGCCCTAAGTTGCTTGGAAGAGAAAAGTATATTTAGTTGTTAATTTGGAAGTGCAAGCATAAGATTATCTGCCTCTCTAGGTATAAACTTCTATATCTTTAAATTTCTAGCTTTGAATATACAATATTTAATATGTAATAACTGCTCTAGTTCTGCAGTATAGCTAGAGATGAAACCTTTCTGGACTATGATAAAATTTTAAATATTTTAGATTTGGGCCTGAATCAAGACAGTCCATATTAGCTAAATTCTTCAGCTAATTGCCAAAGCGTAGGGTTTTCTTGTGGCATGTAGACACAGTTTCTTTAGAGGGCATCTCTAATACCTTTGACCAATGTTCAGTGTCAGCCTATTTGTCTAAAAAATCCAGCTGTTGAGTGGAAGTTTACATTGGTCTTCTCCCCAAGGGCTTTCAGAGTAGTTAGGATAAAGTCCGGAAAAAAAATGAAGGGTAGATTGTTCTTAGCATGCAGGAAGGAAGTTGTCAGGCGGAAAGAGGATATGGGTCTGTTTGCATGCGAGGGTCAGTATTTGCTAGCAAGATATTTCCTCTGTGTCCACACGACAAGAAAATCCTTCGTTTCCTGTGCTAGACAAATAGCAGGAAAGGGTGTGAGGGTTATTGAATGACATTATCATGTTATAGCCTCATGGGTGAGGAAAGCCTGCTTATCAAAACTGATAGCAGCACAGGACTTATTTGGGGAGGAGACCCAAGGTGCTGGACTCACTTGGGTGTTTTTCCTCTTGGGTACTTTGGATCATTTGGCTTTTGCAGACCTGACATTCTTCCTCTCCCTGAAGGTTGAATGTTCTTACTCACTGGAAAGTTACTATCAGTTTCATTATTTGCCATCTCCAATCTGGCAAACAGTTCAGGTGGGAAGGAAATAAGAAACACTCACCCTGATTGGCAAAGTAGACGATACATGACCTGAAACTTGCAACCACCCTTGACCCCAAGCTCCTCAGGTTTAGCCATAGCTAATCATGCTGTGCACTTGACTTTACTCAAGTTTGGATTTTGTTTGGTGCAAAGCCTACTTCCAATAATGGCTGGTGCAGTAGCTTTTATGAGCACGAGAGTTAAAAGTACAACTCATGCCACTACTTCAAAGCTTCCGGTGTGAAAGTTGTTTCTTAATTTCTAACTCTTCCAGTTGGAAGGGTTCACAGGTAATGTCTATGATCCTAAATCTATTAGATCATGACTGAGAAGTGTAATTGTAAGACAATTATTAATTTGTCTGATAATTCATTAGTGTTTATCACTTTTGGCAATGACTACAACCCAGAATCGAGCAATTTGGTAACTAATGAGTAATTGTAAGTATTTTCTTACCAGCAGCTTATATTTTATAATAAGCAGTTTAATATTAGCATTCTAGAAACTTTCATAGTTGAGCAATGCCATGAGAAACACCTCTCCGTCTAAAGCAGTGT
This sequence comes from Otolemur garnettii, assembly GCF_000181295.1. Taxonomy (NCBI): domain Eukaryota; kingdom Metazoa; phylum Chordata; class Mammalia; order Primates; family Galagidae; genus Otolemur; species Otolemur garnettii. The sequence continues at coordinate 2,822,223 of NW_003852445.1, forward strand.
TTTCCAATCTTTTTTATCCCACGACACACTTGAACCTATAGTTAAACTTCCACAGTACACTTAAATTATGTTAATCAAAAAAAGTAAAAAAAAAAAAGAATATACTTACTGTGCTTTGAACTTCTTTCAAAAATAATTTAATTAATGATCTTTTAAAAATTCTCAAGGCATACCTATGATCCTCTCACAGCACACCAGTATGCTGTGGCACTGGTTGAAAGTCACTGGTGGAAAGTGATGATATCCACTTTTAATTAAAGGTATCTTTTCTGTTTATTTATATCTATTGGCAAACTCCCTGATTCCCAGCCAGAAATATTTAAGTTCAATAAAAAAGGACAGAATCAAGGAGATGATCTGATTCTCATCTCAAGGAGATGTCTTATTCTATAGGTAAATAATAGGAATAATTAATCTCTGGAGAAACACATCAAAGAGAACTGAATTAAATCTTTAAAGGAGATAATAAAATGACTAACAAAAAATGTTGCAGAATATTAAAATGTTGATAGAAGAGACTTTCAAAAATATTCTTTGGAAAATACTTCAAGTCTTTAATGATACCCTGGGGATGAGGATTGTAGTTTATCTTGAAGTCAGAAAATCATTTATTCTCTTATGTTAATTTGGAGATACTCTCCTCATATAGATTTACCAAGTAGAATATTCTTCTTGGGCCTTAAGTACCACAAATAAATTCAAAGCCAAAGTTATCTAGTTTTTAGAAATTTATAATTTAAATAATATATTACGATTATAAATAGATTTTTAAATGAAATTATAGCTATGTACATTAATGCATTTATGGGGTACAATGTGCTTGTTTATATACAATTTGAAATACTAACAACAAACTGGTTAACATAGCCTTCACTGCACTTTCTTAATTATTGTGTTAAGACATTTATACTCTACACTTAGTAGATTTGACATGTTATAAATAGATTTTTAAGATAATTTTGGTACTTGTGTGTACTTAATACAGGTAATTCTATCTATTTCACCATGATAAACAATGATATGCTTTTTGATGCATACAACTAGTATGAAAATAATCACAAAATTATATTTAGTTATTCATATAATCCTTAATCAGATATACATTTAATAATGAATAGTATAGAAACTCAATAATCAATGTATAAACCTGATCTGTTGGAAGCAGCCAAAAAGCAAATGAATGTCTTTGGATTGCTCATCCTGATTCTATTGGCACAAAGGTCCCATAGAAGAGGCATAAAATGCTAGAGGAGAAAAGGGACTTCTGTCCTGTTTGTGAGCGTTCAGTAACTGCTTCCAGAGGTTGTTCAGGGTTTCTTATGCTCAGAGTCGCTGTCATCATTTTTTTGTTGGCTTGATTCCCAGTCTCTCAGGCTCTCTCCACTTCAAACATTTTCTACACACTTCTCAGAATTCTTTTGCTTTCAGAGAGCTCTGACCATGTCACTCTGCTTTTCACAGGCCCCCCGAGGCTGCTCCTCACTTTTTAGCTTGGATGCTGACTGCTGCCTTCAAAACTCTCTAACGCTGTTCCCACATCACCTGTCTGTCCATCTATCCCCAATGTCACAGCAATGTGTTGTGTGAAATGGCTAAAGGAAATTGAGGAGGGAGGCACTTGCCACGCACTTCTGTGTTAAGCTGGCCGTATTGGGCCAGCTTGTTTTCAGCTGTTCCCCTGGTGGCTGCAAGGTAAATGCAGAGCTCTGACTTATGCTGCTTGGGCTAAGGCCTGCATGTGATCTGAACCTTTGTACACAAGTAGTAGGAATATATATGTTCGATAGACATTTTCATAAGCAATTTTTCTCTTTTTTAACTTTAATGTCTTCCCATATTGCATTCATCTGCATAACAGTAAACACATGCCCCGACAGAAAGTTGCAGGCAGGGATATTTATTTATAACAGATGGCACAAAGCAGGAGCATGATGAATTGGTGTGTGGCTCCTGAACTAGCAGGCCCATAAATAAAGTATCCTCAAAGCTACTTTGGGGATCTTGCTTGCTCAGAAGGAAGAAAGGAAAGATGATGCTCACAGTTTTGTTGCCTTATATAATATAATCCTGAACATGTGCAGTTTAACCACATGCAACCAGGATTTTATCACGGAATTTTTTTCATCCAAAAAATATGTCCATAGGTAACTTTTCAGACCCATGAAATGATTACAGCAATTATAATTTTCCTTCTTTAGTTCTTTTTATGTTTATTGATCTAATGACACACTGCATTTTTAAAAAGCATAAAATTGTAAACTGATAACGGGCAAAACAAGACATAGACCAGCAATATTTACATAACTCTTTGGTAAAATCTTATGTATTGATGGCTAGGATAATGAGATTATTTCCAAGAATATTAAATACACAAATGTTATTCCTTGATATTTGAATAATTTTACTGATGTCTCAATAAACAAACTGTACCAGGATAGTAAATATAGAAGCCAAGTTCACCCAACCTTGTGAATGTGAATCAATTCATTTCAAGGATTCAGAGACAAAACATTTTTTAAATCAACTTATTCATTGGCCTTTGCACTACTTTTAAGGAGTCCTGAGGTTCAATTTAACAGTCTTACCAATTCTGGCACACATGTAGTGAGCCACAGATGTTCATAGAAACGTGTATGTGAGTAGGCATGTGTGTGGAGGAACAGGGGTGGTGTATATTTATGTATGTTTTAGCCTTAGAAAGACTACTGCTGTTATTTGTATGATAAAAACCTGATATGAGAAGTCTTAGCCTATGAGGAAGCATTTTTCACACTTTGGACATGTAGCATGAATTTAAACTGTACTTGGTGAATAGATAATACAATTGTGTTTGAATTGGCAGCTACCTCAGTGAAACAAGTAATTTGATTAAACACCAAATTTACTATTTTGGCTCCTTTTTGTTTAACAAAGGGAAGGAACATCAGAGGCTCATCATTTTTACAAATTTAACAAAACAGGTCAAAATCCTGGAAGTGCACTGATCCTCACAATCACAAAGTCAATTCATAATCCCTTTTAGGATTTTTCAAAAGTTTTGCTAGAGGCAAAAATATAGAGGACAATTTAAACTAATAAAATAATTGAAGGGAAAGATCAATGCTATTATGGAAAAAAGCTAAAGATAATTTTCTAAGTTTATTTTTTTTAACTGGAAAAATATGTAATGAATACTTATAATGTCAGATGAAGTCTGCTAGGTGCACTCAATGCAAAGATGCATGGGGGTGAGATCATTCCAAGAGATGGTGGCAAAAATGTGATGTGATTGAAATGTTCAAATGGCATCACGGAAGGAAAGGAGCAAGCAGCACCCAGTCCTACTCTGTGTGCTAGAGGAAGGAAGAATGTCTTTTTTCAAATATATAGAAATAAAATGTGGCTTTATGCCTCTTATTGATGTTTCTTAGAAAATACTTTAAAAATGTCTAAGAATTATTTGTGCCTTGAGTTTGAGTATGATAAGGATATAAGAATGATTTTTCATGTGTTTTTAAAACTTGGAATTTAAAAAGCTTGAGAGTGCTTTAAAAAGACAAAGACTTTCTTTGGAAAGAAGTATGGAGAATCCTCAAAAGAACTCAAAATAGACCTTCTATTTGATCCCACAATCCCACTACTAGGCATCTACCCAGAAGAAAAAAAAAATCATTTTATCATAACAACATTCAGACTAGATTGCTTATTGCAGCTCAGTTTGTAATCACTAAGTTGTGGGAACAACCCTAGTTGTTATATTATGTTGTTACCATTATATACTATGGTATTAATACAGTATGGTAATACTATTCAGCCATAAAAAGATGGAGACGTTCTGTTTAATGTCTATTACTCTGGGTAGAGTTGGAGAACATTCTTATTAGTAAAGTATTACAAAATGGAAAAGCGAGTATCCAGTGCACTCAACACTACTATGAACCAGTAGATGAACTAATACATGCCCACACAAGGGAAAAACTCAATTGACTTCACATTGAGAGGAGAGGAGAGAAGGGAAGGTGGAGGGGGAGGGAGGAGAAGATTGATGTACTCCCACCTAGTGGGCACAATTTAAGGGTATGTGGCACACCTCCTGGGTGTGGGACACAACTCCAACAGGGACCTTACCTAACAAATGCAAACATTGTAACCTAATTGTTTGTACTCTCATTATTAATCTGAAAAAACAAATAAACAAACAGCTACCCATAAAAAATACAAAAGACTAATAAAGTAAAAATAAAAATATAAAAGACTAAGGCTTCTGTGAAGTGATGCCTTCAAAAACCTTAGCATGCTGCCAGCACATTGTAAGTGCTATAAATCTAAGCTACTATTATTATTACTATAGTTGTTATTATGGTCATACTTCTATGAACAATACTACTTAGCCTACTGCATGGCTTTGTGGGTAGAAACAATGAGATAACAGTAGATGGGGAAGCACCTCTATTAAACTTTGTAAAAATAGAACACATTTTTATTAGTTAGGGGTGGGTGTGTTCAGCTGTAAGAACCAGAGTAAACAATAGCTGAAAATAAAGATGTTTATTGAGTTGTTTGGTCTTGCATACAAAAGAAAAAGAAAGAAAGAAATGTGTTTCTTCTGGCAATGACATGGCAGTTTAACAATACCAGGGCCCCCTCTTTGAGGTTGCCTCCTTCTGTTCCTTGCTCTGTGCATTTATTCATCCAAGGATGACTATTGAACCTGCAGCCATTCTGTGCATCTTCCAAGCAGGAACAGAGGGAAGGCATTGCCTTGTAATGCTTTACCTCTTTCTCCTCTTTGTTAGATCAATTAACTGTAATCTTAGAAAAACCATAATCTTGGGCAGCTCCTGTGGCTCAAAGGAGTAGGACACTGGCCTCATATGCTGGAGGTGGCGGGTTCAAACCCAGCCCCGGCCAAAAACTGCAAAAAAAAAAAAAAAAAAAAGAAAGAAAAGAAAAGAAAAACCATAGTCTTTTTGATATACTTTATTTTTAAAGAAAAATATGTTAATACAATGAATTTATAAATTTTTTCACAAAAGAAACTAAGTACATTCATTGCATGCATTTGTGGCAGTCTGTTATAACTTCTTAATCTCCAGCTGTATAAGAGATTGCGGTAGCCCCAAGTCAAAATTCTGAATGAAAGATTTAATGGAGATCATCTGCCTCAAGTCTGGAAACACAGGAGACATATGCACTTATGGAAGCAGTGAGGCCAAATATTTGAAATGGGAGCTGTCCCAGAAAATCTAATATCCATGGTTACTGTACCTATACTTGATAGACTGGCAAAGCTTGAGAAACATATTTTAGAAAGCTTTTATGCAAGAAGATTGTGTGTCTTGCTTCTCTATCTCCTCCTCCAAGAAGCTTTACATATATGATTGAGAAAAGGAAATTAGTTGCAGCCTTTGGTAATCACCCAATGGTACTGGTCAATGGAAGTTTTGTGCATAGTAGTTGATATTTGCCAATAATCTGTCATATTCGACAAGTCAATTCATGTGTGTAGTTATTCTCCTTGCGACAAGATTACACACCTTGGTTTCATTCTCTTCTGTTTCTTCTGCACAGTCATGACTTATGATCCTGGTCCTCTTTAACCCTTCTTCTTGCTTTTTGTTTTTTTCCATTGTCTCACAGTACTTTAGTTCAAGATTAGCTTAATTAGACACAGCAAATAGAAAGACTTCAAGGGTCTCAGTATATACTTGGTGTTATATATATATATACACGTATATATATATATATACACGTATATATATATATATATATATTTTTTTTTTTGCTCAGACTCATTTGCATTCCCTCACATCAGAAAATAGCATAGTTTGTGTAGACACTTGCCATTTATAAATATTTAGCAGGGTCTCATGTTCTCTATGCAGTAAAAGGGGATATTGAGATGATTAGGGGTCCACAACTAGCCTAAAGGACATGCTTTATTGCCAAAGATTCAAATCAATGCTTTTATCCCTTTTGCATACAGTATTTCTCTGTTATCACAAGTTAAATTAAAAAAAAATTTCAAATGAATAGCAGCCTTGTAACATCTTTCAATCAGAATATTATTTTGCCTCCAGGCACATATGCCTCTGTTACTAAGGCACTAAAATCAATAATTATCCGAGAATCCACAAATATCCAATACAGATAACCAGTTTTCTTTCTTTGTCTCAGCCTTCAGAAATCTATTCAAGAAGATACCTAGCTTCAAGTATATCTCATACTTTGTAAATTCAGCAAACTTAGATGATGAGGAGAGAATCCCAAGGGGTGGAATTAAATCTGTAGTATGATGTTCTCTCAGGTTAAAGGCAGGTGGAAGGAACAGGCTTGTCGTTCTCTTTTTGCTAATAACAGAGGCATCAGTCCTAATGTGTGACCATGGTTAAGTCACTTCCCTTTTTTTGGTCTCTATTTTCCAATCTAGCATGGAGTATTTGTATTTCTGTGCTCTTCTGAAGTTCTGTTAAGAAAATCAAGTCTTTGAGAACACGAACTTTAAGTATAGAACAGTCTGAAAGCACTTTCGTTAAGTTCCAAGTTTCCCCTCCTAAAATACCATACTTTAAGCATTTGCCTTCTGTAATCATTCAGATAATTTTCTATTGTGCCATTCTTCACCCAGATGGATCACGGAGGATTGTACAGATTTTAAGAAACACAGGTACCTGTATAATAAAGACCACCACGTTTTGTGTATGGGTGTGTTTTATTGTTAACTGGTCCACACGTTCCTTTTCTATACCTCAGCGTACCTAGGATTTCAGTCTAATCTGACATGCTACGCTGTTTTTGACCTTTTTCTCAGTAACTTTTTAGTCAGTCCCATGCTCTGATGGTCTATGAGAGCATTACTCTTTCATGGAACCCCCTAGGCATAACTGCTTAAGAGACTATGCCTGCCTGCTCTGTAATTGTCAGCTAAATTGGGAAGATTAAATTCAAATGCACCAAGAAAGTATGATAATAACAAGTTTAGAACAAGCTGAAAAGCTTCTGATTTTGAAAACTGTTTTGATGGAGGAAAACACATCCCACCGTTGGAATGCACGTGCTGCTGAAGCTCCTTGGTGTACACTAGAGTAGCATGCGTGTTATGAAATGGAGATTTCACATCTGGCTGTGGACAAAGGACTTTTCATGGTGTAAAAATTGATACATGCAAGCTATTTCAGGAGATAGGAAACTATGTTCCTATGTACCCCTCATCCCCATTGTTTACTTTTTTATCTTGGCTATTTTTTCGGTGCCTACTGATTTATTGCATCTTTAATCAGTTTTGATTTCTCTTTTTTCTAGAAACCCTATGTATTACTGCTGACTTCCTAATATCTCTAGTATTGAATATAGAAAACAGAAACTCATCCAGTGCCACTATAGAAAGTGCCTATGATCTTACTCATCTTACTCAGTGTTGTATCCCAGAATTTAGAATAATGAATGGCATACAGTTAAATAAATGACGTGAATTTATATATAATGAAGGCTTTGTTAGCACTCACTGAGGGTGTTTTCAGTATAAAAATACTCCAAACCTGAAATCATAAAAATCCCTGGCAAGGGTGCATTGGAACTATCTGTATATAGTACACTCACACGTCTTGCCCTGTTTCTTCTGATTACAAGAATGAACAACTGGACTGCTCTTATGTGCGTATATATGGTTTCAATTTATATTTGAAATTTTCTAATTAGAATTATTTTTCAATGTCACATCCTAATTTATGATTTCCTCCTCCCTCCTGATTCATTTATCCTTTATTACATAGGTAATGGGTGTACATGAGTACATTCCCGACGTAAAAATATTCAAACAGCGAATATGTGGTCTAAACCTCAAACATCCCTGTTCCCTCTGTGTTCTTCTCACTTCCATTCCCCATATTTAATAGATAACATAGTCATCTTATAAATCTGTATTTACATACACATACATTAGTCTTTGAATATGATGTCACATAAAGCAATTGCACATGACATTTATGGGCAACCTGTATATAAGACTTATTTAAAGTCTTCCTTTTTAATATACAGGCATCTTGAAGATTTTGGATGGCAGTAGATTTATAGTTACAAATCAGTTCAGTGCATGGGCTCTGGTGTAAGAAGGCCTGCGTTTGAATCCTGTTTTTGTTGCTAACTGTGGAAACTTGTACCATCAATAATGGTCTGAGATTAAGTTTCCTCATCTGGAAGATAAAAATGATAGTAGTTAACAACTAAAGTACTGCTTAGTAGTCACTGGATTGTTCTAAGCTTACATGAAATTATACAGAACACTGAGGTTGAATTAATGTTAGCTGCTATTATATTTTTCTTATGTTTTTATGTGCTGCTTGGTGTGCTATAGGGCAGTTTCTTCTAAGTACTGTTTTATCTACACTCTTAAATGTTGATGGGTACCCCCCTTATCATTCTTTGGGTATAAATATTTTGCTAATTTATATATCAGCTTCAGTTTTGAGCTGCATATCTGTGCACTTTTCTATTTTCAAAGTAAAGGGTTTTTTAGGGGACATGGGAATGGCATCTTTCTTTCTTTTATTGAGGGAATGAATAGCTATCTTTTAAATATATATCATGACTTTTCTCCTTTTGTGAATTGTGGTCAAGGATACAATAAGGTTGGCATCACAGAAATTCTTTGATAGTTGGACTTTGTTTTGGGTCAAGAACATGGTCAATTTTATAGTGGTCCGATATAAGATTAACAGAAACACAAATGGATTAGTGTTCAGATACAGAGTTCTATATATGTTCATTAGATTAATTATAGTTGTATTGCTGCTTACATCTTACATATCCTTATTAATTTTCAGTCTTTTTAATTAGCTTGTGTGATTCCCTTAATATCCCTGACTATAATTGTACATTTGTTTATTTTTCCATGTAATTCAGCTGAATGATTTAAGATTACGTTTGTTAGGAAGGTATAGATTTCATATTACTATCGCTTTCTATAGTAATAGATACATGTAATAGTAATATCTAACATGATAACATGTTATTTTTCTCATATATGCTAACTCTTAGTTATTCATATTAACACTGTTATACTTACAATCTATTTTACCTGATATTATAACAATATTAGTTTTATTTTTGTTAGTATTTACAGTATGGTAGTTTGATTGTATTGATTATCCCAATTAATAACTTTTATAGACATCTAAGCTCTATGCCATTACTTTGCAGCACCTGTCATGAAGAGGTGAAGAAAATTTCACTACCCCTTGAATTGGGTTGGTCTTTTTACTTGCTTTGTCTGATAAAATGAAGTAGAAATGACAATATGCTTCTTATAAGCCTAGGCTTTTTGTGTTTCTTTTCTCTCTGAGAGACATGTGATCCAATCACAATGCCCTCCTTTGCCTCAGCCAAGACCTGACATACAAATGGAGCCATCCCAGCCACCCACTGGCCAATCTCCTAGCTGACTACAGATTCATGAGTGAGCCCAGTCAAGGTCAGTTGATCTTAACCCATATTAGCACAAGTTCCCAGCTGGTCTGAGATTCATATGAAAATATAAATGTACTTAACCCACTGAATTGTAGGGTGGTTGATTATATAGCAATAGTTGACTGATAGAAATAATGTGATTTTTTTTAACCTATTAATCACCTCTTTCATTTTTAAAGAGACTATTACTGATAATATTCTTTTAAAATGGGCCAGTTTATTATAAGTTTTTGTTTCACCTAGGCCATAATTTTGAGTCTTTTTAAAATGCCATATAACTAGATTTTAAAAAATCCAGAGAATCTATTTACTTTCCCTGGAATTACTGATGTGTGTGTACGTGTTCACGGCCTCTTTTGTGATGCTCATTTACTGTTTGCTTTAGAAGTAGTTCATTACTTCACCTTCCCTGCATATTGCATTGACAACTTTTTTTTTCCTGTTTACTTTTTAACTGTTTGGTAGAAATACTTTTCATTTTTCTTAGTAGTTATTCTGACATTTTAATAATGTGCATGCTCAACTTAAAAACTAAGATGGTCTAAGATGGTCAATCTGTCTATCTTCCTCTGGCAATACAAGATGAAGATCATTAGAGTATTATTAACTTCTATTACCACCTCTATGTTCTGTAGTATTGTGACCTAATATTTTATTACAACTTTGGATTCAGCCCCTCCTTCTATATAAGTGACTATTACTTTTTATAGTCAGTGTTTATTCAAGTTGTACATATTTATTTATTAGGTTGATGATTATTGCTTCCTCTATTTTATTTTTTCCTTCCATAATTTGTTTCTTTATGAAGTCCAGTTTTTGGTAGTTTTTAAAGAAGAATCCATGAAAGGAGATTGTCCCACATTTTGTTCATCTGAGGTACATTTTTTTTTCCCTTACTCTTAACAATGAGCTTAAAGTGTTATAGTCTAAGGTCTAATGCATAGTAGAAAGGTAGTCAGTATTCGCCGTAGGAAGTTAATCCTCCCATTGATTTTGATGCTGGTTCTTGCATATCTGTGTTTTGTAAATTTTAGCTATGAGCTCAACTTTAGTAGTGTTGTGTGTATAAACGTGAGTGTGTGTGTGTGTGTGTGTGTATTTCTCTGCCTTTTGGACTTCAAGACTATCTTTCCATAGTGGTTTTCTTTAATTTCTGCCTTGTGTCCCTAAGGCCTATTTTTAATTAATTTCTCATTTGAGGAGAATCCTGAACTATGAAGGTTGTATAAATTCAGTCTAGTCTTAAATATGTGCATGTTGCAGGCTTGGGCTTTTAATTAATCATTTTCTTTTCTCTGGAGCTCATAGACAAGCTTCCTTGTCATATCCCTTGAGCATGGTCTATTTATTTTCTATTCCCCTTTTCTCTAAGAGTGTGGCTTTGAAGGCGTTAACATTGTGCTCAGTTTTAGCTCTAAATGCTTGCCTCACGTAGGCCCAAGGTCCTGTCTCCTGTCCTTGAATATGCTGTGCAACCTAAGCCCCTGGCTGTTGCCAAATTTGAGGACCCTAAGACTGCTGCTGAGTCAGCTCATGTGCTTACAATTAAGGCTTTGAGTTCCCTTGTTTCTGCCACCCAGGACTTCTCTCGTTTTTTTCTTTCAAACTTAGACATGCATTAAAAATTTTGTTGTGTTTTCCATTACTTCTAGATGGAGTTAGCAGGATGGTTTCAGCTTTTTATAAGTCTGCTTTTTGCTGGACTTTACTATATAGATTTTAAATACTTAAGCATGCATGGAGTATTTTAAAATAATATAAATGTGCACACTTTTAGTGAGGTATTATTCTGTACAAGTTAAAAGGTTCCTGGGAGTCTGGACAATGTTTCTGTCTAATGGGGAATCTTCTATTAATGAACTGTGTCTTAGACAAACTATTTAAACTCTTTATGACTCAGTTTAATCACATAAGGAAAAGAGAGTAGATGTTTGCTGGGGCCCCTTCTAGGAATAAAATTTCATCAGGTAGTTTATAATCTCACACAGCTGATGGATTAGTAAAGCTAAGTCAGTTTCTTTGCCTACCCTCTTCATTGGACGATGAGTGCCTCATAGGGCTGGGCAGGTTGGAGTGTCAGCACGCTAAGGAGTTTTTGAAAATGCTCCATCCACTTGGAGATTCTAGTGGTATAAAACCGCTATTTCTTTATACTCTCTTTCCTTGTTGTTTCCTCACTGCAACCGCAAAACACCAAGTTTCTCTCTTTCTAACAAATCACGCTGTTGGGAATTTGCTGATTTTTCTCCTCTTCCTCCTTTCTTCTTAGACATAATCATTTGGCATCTCCCTCTTCCAGTCTCTTCTGAATTTTCATTAATAACCCTGATCTCCCTTGATCTACTTCCACTTCTCTATGCACCAAAAATTTTGAAATTATCAGTGGTTATCTTTCTTCTAACTTCAACATACTTCCCCCAAGTCACCACATCTATTGTCAGGGCTTCAATTACTATTTGCATGCTGATAATTTTCAAAACTGAAATAACGTGATGTTCTGCATATTTTATTTTATTTGTTGGTCTGTCTACCCTCAATTTAAGTTCCATGAGAGCAGAGACTACTATATCAATCAAAACCTTGTTCATCACTGTATCCCTCAAATCTGGAATGGTACCTGGTGCATAGTATATGCTCAATAAATATTACTTCATAAATAAAACCAGTTTTAGTATGTGTTGCCATACCAAAGCACAATGTTTGATTTTTGCCAATGGAGCAGTCAGTATATTCCTGAAAAAAAAAATTATTTGAATCCCCCACCCCAAATTCAGAAGAATGTCAACTAGGGATTTTGAGAAGATGAGAGCCAACACTATACGCAGCACGATTTTTGAAATTTCCTAAGTCTGCATAAAAACAAATGTAAAAAATAGATAGTAAAGTCAAAAACCTGTAGTCAACCTTTAAGGTAAAACTAGGTGATAGGCCATCCTCATAAACCTCCCAAAACAAGTGAATAGAGATAAACAACTAGCAGACATAAGAGCTAGATGCTATTGATGTTAGTGAGGGAGAAAGTAGGGAGAAGCCATGGGGTGAGAAGAGAAAGGTCACAAGATGGCCAAAAGGTGTTTTCTGGAAATGTGGAAGGCCAATTTCAGAGAAGTGGCTAAAACTTGAGAGCTCTTTTTACTCCAAGAACAGAAAATTCCAAAGGTTTCACAGTTCTTGTCTAGCTCCCATGAATTTTCAGAACTGATGCTAATACTCCCTGCCAGGACACCTGCCCAAAGGGTTGTGAGATCATAAAATGCAGAGAAGTGGAAAACGGAGCAAAGAAAGCTCAGAAGCTGTCTAAGTTGTTTTGAATAGTGTTACTGAGGTATAAATGGCATACAATAAATTGCACATATTTAAAGTATAAAATTTGACAAATTTTGACATGTGAGTGACCCAGTACCCTATAAAGTTCCCTCCTGCCTCTTCATCATCCCGACTTCTTGCCCATCTCAGCTCCCCTACAGGCAATCACTGATCTGCTTTGTGTCACTGTAGGTTCATTGATAATTTTCTATGGTTTTACCTAAATTAAATTATCCAGTGTAATCAGTTTAATATTTATCTAATATATATATCATTAATTCATTCTTTTTATGCTAACCAGCATTCTACAGTGCACATCTGTAATAATTTGTTTGTCTACTCACCTATTGATGGACGTTTATGTTGTTTCCAGTTTGGGGATATTACAAATAGAGCTGCTATGAACATCATTTATGTACAGGTCTTTGTATAGATACATGCTTTCATGTCTCTTGAGTAAATACCAATGAGTGGAATGCCCAGATCATAGGGTAAATGTATTTTTAGGATTTTTAAGAAAATTCCAAGCTGTTTTCCAAAGTCCTTGTACCATTTTGCATTCCCACCAGCAGCATATGAGAGTCTCCATTCTTCCACATCTTTGATAACAACTGGCATGGTCATGTTATGTTAGCATTCTACTTGGTGTGTGTCCTGGTATCTCATGGATTCAATTTGCATTTCTCTAATGACTAAAGATACTGAGCATCTTTTTAGATGCTACTTTACCAGCTAGATCTTCATTGATGAAATGTCTATTTAATCTTTTCCCATTTTAAATTGTATTGCTTATTTCCTTAGTTTTGAGATTTAAGATATATATATATATATTCTTGATGCAAGTTCTTTATCAGATGCATCATATGTTTTACTGTACACACAAAAATACAGAGATAAGGGCATAGATAGGGTGCTAGAGTCAAAGAATATGGGTCAAAATAATGATACAAATGAAGAATGTGTTTTCTAAAAATATATACATGTATGAGAATGTTCTGTGAAGGTAGAAAAAAGCCATGGGTTCCAAGCCTTCATTAAATATTCAGGAAAAGTAAGTACATAAAAATGAGCAACATAAACATTTTTTTAAAGTTGTTTTTAAAAATTATTTATGTACTTCTTTATTTGTTTGTTTATGTATTTAAATAGACAGGGTCTTATTATGTTGCCCAGGCTGGCCTTGAACTCCTGGTTTCAACAGATCCTTCTGCTTCAGCCTCCCGAGTAACTGGGAATACAGATGTACTACCACAACTACAGCAACATAAAAGTACTGAGTTAAACTTTTGCACAAAATTACTGTAAGAAAAGGGGATTAAGGGGCTGCTAGGATCATTCTTGATACATAGGACAAACCTCTACTCTAAACATTATATAGTTACCATTATTATAAAATTAGAAAATAATTCAGAAGGCCTGTTGCTATACCTGAATTTCCATCATTAGATCTTTATTTCTGTGCCTTAGTGTTTATTAAAAGGCTTATACTATGAAAAACGATGACATACATAGTTATCAACATTTTAATGAACAGAATTTCGCATGACCTTTTGTATGGACTGAGAGAAACTTTTCAGGGAAATGATCCACTTGATAGATGTCTAAATAGAGGGAAAATAGAACGAAATATTTAGTGAAAAAAATTTTGAAAAGAGAGCGTCTCAGGATGGGAATGTTGGGCCTTGCCTAGTGGTAGTATTGGAAGCACGGTAAATTCCAGTTTCCTGTAGGAGAATGGGGAAAAAGTCTTACACAGGAGGAGGCAGAGAAATAATTACTCACAATTTACTAGATGCAGTCATGATTCTACCCTTCAGATGGAAAAATAAATAAGATAAAACAAATGTTTGGCTCGTAGGTAGGTCAGAAATAGGGAAAATTCTTCCTGATAAAATGTTTATGACTCAGGAAAAAAAAATACAAGGAAGAAAGCAGATGGAGAAATAGAAGCCAAAAGCTGTATGTATGGGGTGGGGGAAGGGATGGCTAGAGAGAAAGGAGAGAAGAGAAAAGCAACGCTGTCGATTAAAACAATCTTTTAAAGGTTTGCTCCCTCTTTTTGAAAAATTTAAAAATATTTTCAGCAAACAACATTGCATCTCTCCTGGTTCTGTTTTGTTCAGCCTTCCTTTCTGCACTGTTGTCTGCTCTTTGTTTTGTATCCTAGTTTTGCAGGGGGAATTCTGCCTAACCAGACACCAGGGGAACTGCCAACGATGTCAATCAGCTGTCATAACTAGGGCCAGAGACCAAAAAAGAACAGCATAAGCCAAAGCGGAAGGAAAAAATAAAAGAGACAGAGATGGTGTGTGGGAGTATGTTGGGGGGGGGGGAGGCGGTGGCAGGAGGAGCTTGCCGGGCTGGGAAAACACATTTTCCCCATTTCTCCTGAGTCACTTAGGCTATACTTTTTTTCAACTCTGTGGGAAATCAAGAGTAAAGGCTTGGCTTATCAGTGATTTCACTGAGCCAGGATTCAGAAAGCTGAAGGAACATCCTGTACCAAGCTCTGAAACACTGACCTCAATAGAATCCCCACCCTACAGAAAAAATATTTGCCTCTTTGTGTGTGGTAGCTCTGTAAGATATGTAGGTTAGGGCAGGCATTAGGAAATATGTAGACTTAGAGTCAAATACTGACCTCAGATAAAAGACTGGACATTGTCTGAAATGTCGTATGCTGGAGACTACCAAATTCAGCCGCTCGTTTGTGTTTGGCTCAGTCTTGGAAAGGATCATTAGACCTGCATTGCTGCCAAGCACAGTTAGGAACTGCCCATCCTGATGCCCAAATACAGACGTGGAGTTCAGTGTTGTGTCTGCCACGAGCCTCGTCTGATCCAAAATGGACTTGCTGGTCATGCTCTTTCCAGACATAACATAAACCACCCGGACAACTGTAATTAATGTTGAGAATCCTGAGGAACCTGTGGCTAGAGCTATTTTGGCCCCAATGTTTGAGTGCAGTAGAATAAGACATCTAGCCTCATAACCCTAGAGGTCTGCTACCCTGTGAAAGTTAGTTTTTTCTAAAGCCATGTGAGTTCCATCCCCAAGAGCTCTGGGTTGCTTAAGAAGAATCTGTTCAGGTTTGTTTTCTTTATATGTAACTTTCCCCAGACACTGGCTCCAAGTGTGATTCATCCATTAGGATTATGTGTTATGATATTAACCTAGATTTAAGTATGCCAAGGTTTGATGAATAATAATAACTATCATATATGAATTCAGGATTACATCATTTTTAGTATTTGATATCTTATGCTAAAAGATAATCCAATTCAGCTAAATAAGAAATTGGATGACATGATCCTTTTATTATTACTGGTAGATATTGAAACTATAATGCATACTCTTGAGGAATCAATATATTAGAATCAATTATACCTTAATGCTTATGAGGTTAGGGTTTCTAAGGATCTCACAAACACAAATGATTACCTCTTATGCCAAATTTGTCTTTAAAGACTTTGACGTAAGTGAAATATAGATAATAAATTCAAATAGCCGCCTGCCTATCTGTACATCATTATTGAAGAACACTCCATTTCAGCAGAGGTTGGCAGTTACACTCCTTAATGCGTCTCCAGAGCCACATCCTTCACATACTTTATCTGAAATATTTTTATCTATTTCTGGCCAAAACCACTTTTGATCCAAATAAAATCCATTTTTTAATTTGTGCCCTCTCATGGGGAAATTCGTATCTATTTGTGATTATTAGGCTCAGGGCAAGGATTTTTTTTTTTTAAACAGCTACCTCCCAAGAATTCGAAATCAAGCTCAAACAGATCAGAAGGCAAGATGTTTCTCTCAATATACAGTTCATTTTGAATAAAGTTGCAGTCAATATATGCGCCATAACAGGAAATTGTGTGCATGCAATAATACTTTACAGTGAGTAACATCTTGTCATTTGTCAACACATTTGTCTTTTATGTCCCCCTACAGCTAAATTTGGTTAGAAAAAGCCCATATAAAAAGACATCTAGTATTCCTGTATTTCTAGTGCTCATCTTTGAACGGCCAAGGCACTTGACAAGCTGGCTATTTTAACACAAAATGATACAAAGGGATAAGGAGCAAATACACAGAAAGAATACAGTTTTCATGTCAAACCCAGGATTCTCTGAAATGGTAAATTTGTCACAAGACCAGGTTAAGGATCAATATGGAAAAGGGCAGCCTGCAGAGATACAGTGATGACCAAGATCTCTCTCTGCCCCAAGTCTAGTGTTGTGTTTCTTAAGGTGAATTTATTTTTAAATAGGTCAGATTCACTTTCTTTGCAAACATGCAATGTAATTTATTTGATATTCAGAACCTGATACTATAACTTGGTGTCCTGAATTCACGAAGAAGACACAGGAAAAAATTTAGGGAGTGGTGGGGAGGAAGGATTGTCAACGAAAATGTTTGGAAGGAAGAAAGAAGGTAGAGAAAATCCTTACTGATTGATTGAGCCATCAATCCTACCTTGGTAGTAAGGTCACACTCAAATAAGACATAAAATTTAACCATGCACATAATTCCAATATAGGTGAACATTTTTGCATAAAACATTAAAAAACTTAATTGTCTAAGATGAATATTTTTAGCACTTCCCAATTAAAACCCACATTACACATATGTGTATGTGCACGCATGCTGCACACATACACACCATAACTTTTCTGAGCCAACAGAAGTTGGAAAATTCTATGCCTAAATAATTTTGCCACATTTCTCTCAGGTTAAAGTTTTTACCTAAATTTCAAACATGTGACTCTTCTTGTCATTCCTTAAAATATTTGAAGAAATTTTCCACAAACCTTTCCAGAAACCAGATAAAAATGCCCTTTTGCTGCTCCCTATCTGTCACTCTCCCATTTCCTGTACACACCTACTTCTTGGACAGCTGTAGTTAATGTTAGGTTCATGTCCTGATTCAGAAATTGTGAGCTGCAAAGAGAAGAGAGTTTTGAAGTGAGAGCTTTTATCTGCACTCTTTTTTTTCCCCTTTGGAGTGTTCTTGGATGATGGCAGTTCAGCCTCCACGTCTAGAATGGAGGAATTTGGTTTACTCTTACATTTCCTTATTTGTTTTTGGAATGAACACTCAAAGATCATTCTTTTTAGAAAAGGAGTCCTTCTAGGTGATCAGAAAATAGGGAAAAAATAATGTCTTACTTTGTCCTAGAGACAAAGTTAATAGCAACATCTCTGATGAATCTTTAAGAACATCCCTAGGGTCCCTAGATATATTTGACCTCGTAATTTCTTGGATTTTCTCTGGGTTAATATTGGTAGAGAGGGCCTACAATTTCAGCATAATGCAGTGTCATTTCCACTTGAATATGCTCTCCAGAGGAGGAAGTTCTTGGGATAACATAAATTTGCTCTAGCTACGAAACCATCTGACAGGGTCAAAGTGCAGTCAAACATCTGACCTGATATGCTTTCTGCTGGCTCAGAGGTGTGTGTGTTCAGAGCCTCTCAAAGTTTTCCAGCTTTCTCTAGCTTACCCGTTATCTTCATTTCTCTTTAGCTGTCTCCTGGGCTTTGAAGTTCTGTGTTATATTGTTCCTAGAGTATATCCCACAGGGCCTGAAGTTCATGGTTAATGTTAACAAGGTGAATATTCTGTTAGCAAGGCACACTATAGTAAGTTGCTTGAGTCCATGGAGATAAATGGCATTCAAAGGACAGTTCTAAAATACAAGGTCAATTTCTGCTCAGCCACCTAATCAAGCCTAAGAAATTATTTAGATACTTGCCTGCATTCTCTTAATTCACATCTTTTCGGTAATTTGTGAAGTTCTTCATACTTTTTCCTCACTTATTTGGGGAAAAATACTGAAAGATAAGTAAAAAGCATAGTTATTTCTTTTCTGTAATGGTTGAAGAAATACTGTTGCCATTTTTATCCTTAGTAAAATAACCTAAATGATCACATTACACATTAGACTATAGGTTTTCTATAGTCAGAAAACATTACTAATAACTGTCTTCCATTACAGATGATACAGTACTTTGCGGGCAGTAGGTGCTTGATGAATTTTTTTAAAAACTCAACAGTACATATTTAGTTTTCTTTTATAGTTTTCCTAGAATGCACTCCAAGTGTGTTACCAAAAGGTCTAGAAGTAATAGGTCAATATTGACATATAGTTTACTAATGTAGGCTCTTCTGGCATGAACATATGGATATGTAGGGAAAAAGAAGAGAAATGGGTAGAAAGACATTGGGAAAAACCTAGAATAACTCATCTTTTCAGAAATTTGATCCAGGTTCATATTTGGAACCTACAAGATCTGAATCATATTACACTTTTTAGGACATGTAGAAGAGGATTAAGACAAATTCCTGACATTATGGAATATAAATATTGTCTCCAGAAGACCTCTTCAAGTACAGACCTAATTAGTTGAATGATGTAGTGAATTAATGTATTAGTACATATAAATTCTTACCATTTCATCAACAAATTTCAAGGCTATAAGGTTCTTATAGTGATAATGATGATGGTGGAGAATGGTAAAGTCAGGAGCACCTTGGCCTCTCTTCCTGACATTGACCAGGAAAAAGGTGCTGGGGGTAGTTGCGGGGTTGGTGGAAATCACAGGGAGGATTCCTGGTCAGCAGAGGCAATGTGGAGGTTTTAAGAGCTTCCCTAGGGAGAGGGTACTAAAACAGAGCTCCGCATCATCTAGGAGCACCGTCTGGTCCTGGGCCCTTCCATGGTGATGAGAGATTGGTGGGAAGACTGTTAACAAGGTATGGGGCAGGGATGTGATGCTTCAGGGTCTCTGTGATTTCTTTGGAGAAACAGAAAATTAGTGATTTCTTTTTTTTAAAAAAATCAGTCTATAGGAAGTAAAGTTTCTCAAAGTGTTATTCTCGACATGCCTACATGAATATACAGGGTATGTTGATAGTCCAGTTCCTTACCTGCTCAGACTTACTTAATAATCTGATTACACAACCAAAAGTTTTATTTCTTTTTTTTCTTCATTTCAGAATGGTATAGGGTTATACAAGTTTTGGTTACATGGTTTGCTTTGTACAGGTTAATCAAAGTTGTAAGAGTGCCCCTCATCTAGATAGTGTGTACCCATTAGGTGTGAATTTACCCATCTGTCTTCTGTTCTCACCTGTTATGTTTTCATTGAGTTTTACTTCCATATGTGTATGTAAGTGTTGGTCAGAGGTTTCCAATTTAGTATTAAGTACATGTGGTAATTTTCCACCTTGTAATACTTCATTTAGAACAGCGGTTCTTAACCTGTGGGTCATGACCCACAGGAACTGTATTAAAGGGTTGTGGCATTAGGAAGGTTGAGAAGCATTGATTTAGAAGAATAGTCTCCAGCTCCATCCAGGCTGTTACAAAAGATCACCTTTTTTATGGCTGAGTAGTAAGTACTCCATGAGATACATATACCACGTTTTATTAATCCATTCCTGTATTGTGGGCACTTCAGAAGTTTTACTTTAAATCATAGTGTTATGCAATTTTATAAGCACATGTTTGCTTTACTGACTTTCCTTTTAAAAGCAAACCACCATATTAAATAATAGAAACATTACTGTGTAAAGCTTGAATTAACAATAATATTTCAAGTGTTATTTAGAGTGAGACTCTTCTGATAATTCAATGTAGTGAGAGGTTGCATTGGAGATCCCAATGGTCGCTTTTTAAAATTCAATTACTACATATTTGAAGATGCGAGGAATAATATGATTTAAGTGAACAGAGATGTGAACAGAGTAGGGAAAATTGAGAAGACAAAATAAAAAGAGAAAAAAGAAATGGGAGCAGAAATAAAAGTAATTTTTTATTGACTCGAGTTAGAGTTAGCCATTCTTAAACTCCTGAGCGAATGTATTTCCTCGCCTTTGCCGGTTTGGAAGAGGCAACACTGTGAGAATTTCATCCCCTCCCTGAACTACTTCCTAACTAGCCAATACTTATTAATGCTGTTAATGTCTAAACTACATTGTTTGTAGCTTATACGTCACTGAGCCCTTGTTAATATGGTATTTTTGTTCTTGGTGTTTTGCTATGCAGAGATACGATAAGAATCTACATATACAGCTCCTTCAGAGTGGGCTTTATGTTTTTTTGTGTTCTGATAGCCCACCTGCTTCCAAGAGTACCTAGGGCAATAATTCATCCAAAGATTGGGCCACTCAAAAGCTGTATTTTTTTTCACTCTTCAGTGTTGATTATTATCTACAAGATCAGAAAATTATGTTGGATGAACACTCAGATGCCTAACATTCTCTGATTCCATGGTCTAGTTATAATGTAAAACTTATAAGGAATGTAAAACAGTGACCAATCATAATGTGGGGAGTTTGTGACATATTTAGCCTGCAGGTGTTGCTGTGGTTTAAGAAGAATTAAGAGATGGTGAGGAACATATCAAACAATAGCAATAAAAAGATGTTTGTAAAGCTCGTGTTTACATCCCACATTTGGGAGCAGCCTTCCCTGCTCCAGCATCTCTCCGTGAAAGGACTGGGGTTGGTTTCCCGCACAGGGCAAAAAGCAGAGGGTGTGTGTTCTCGCCAGCTGGACCTCGATATCTGAAAGGATGTCCTGTTTACATTTGGCACCAGAGCTTACTGATTGCACTGCCTGAGTGCCCGGAGAATGAGATAAAACTCAAAATAAATTTTCACACAAGTTTAAAAAATAACACTCAGCTGACCCTGTCACCGTACCACCTGGGATTGGTTTACCAAAGGCCTATATTTCAAAAGAATGCTTACTAAGAAGGGTGAGGCCACGGTATCCATGGAATGCATTTTTTTTTTTTTTTTTTTTTGGTGGCTTGGAGGATTTTCTTCATCCTTTCTCTTCCCCTTCTTTTTTCTTCTTCAAAACCCATCTCTCTTTTTTTCTTTTCTTTAACAAAAAGAAAAGGGAGAGGCAGCAGCTTGGCTGACAGCCAGACTCATTTTATGAAATGACCTGTGTAGGTAACTGAACACTGCACTGCGTAATATTATAATAGCTAAGCACTCAGTAAGGAGAAAATTAACAGAACAAGTATATTTTAAGGCTTGAAAAGTTTCTTTTTTCTTTTTATAAGAAATGATTTATCTTAAGAGAAGGTGTAGGAGGTGGTGATGAGGAGCCAGAACAAAGAAGAGAAAGGAATGAGGAAGTAGGAAAAAAAAGGTACAGGTGAAAAATCATCCTGAGAAAGAAAAACTTTTAGACACCTGAGTTTGTTCATCTCAGTGGCTTGAGCTGTGTGAGAATAGGTCTGTTTGTTCACTGCAGATTTTTGCTAAGCAAGCATACTTTCTCATGATGTCTTCTCAGAGGGCTCTCATCCTTTCTGCCAACTTGTGTCTCTGACCCCTGGACTGGTTTACAGTTAACCCTAAATATTGTAATTTTATTCTTGTCTACCACTCTGTATTAAATTCTTCCTGGCATGAAATGGGTAGGGAATTATATATATGGATATTGTTTCAGGGGTGTAAATTATATCTTTCCAATGAAATTGTAAACTTCTTCGATTTAAATCACCGAAATGTTGTTTGCTTATTTTTTAAGGTATTATGATGGCCATGCAGACAATTAATCAAAGAAGACCAAAACAACCTAACAGTTTCTAACTTTTGGTCCTTTCCAAATAATTTGCACTCAAAACAAGTCTCCTCAAACACAAAATTGTATGTATTTGAAGATGCCAACACTGCTTTTGCAATAAGTGGAGCCAGGATTAGCAATTGAATAGCCAAGTAGATGAAGACCAGGTACTCATAACCCACCATTTATCATGGGTTTGCAAGGCAACTGCATTTATTTCAATCTATGTGTGAGAGACCATGCTTAGCAATCAGGTCAGCCCCGTGAACATTGTACTGTATTTATCTTTAGTCCCTAAACATTGTGTATAATCAAGGAAGTGAGATGGAGTAATAAAAAACCATTATAGAGTTCTGAAAGCCCTCAATTTCATATTTACATCTTGGAACCGGCTCATTCTGACTTCATAACTCCTTAATTAGAGGCACAGTCGTTTTCTTTTCTGTAGGGCATTTTTTTCACCCTCACAATACAAGCATACATTTGGTAACTAATACCAGCAATTAGCCTCATCTGCTATGTAAATGAGTGTAATTGCAATTAAATACTTTAGTAGGCCCAAAGGGAAAACATGCAATCATTACAAAGTAAGTAGGAGAGCATGGTTAAGGGACATTTAGAAGTGTTAGCAGAAGTGCCTTTTCCCTGTGGTGTCAGGAGCCTTTTCTATAGTGAGTTATTTCACTGGGAGCCCTGGAACTTGACTTGCATTTCTTGAGAAATCAGGAGAGAACTGTCCTTTTCAGCATTTCTAAGTGTTGATTGGTTTTGGTAACAATCAGTCTGGAAAATTGGTTTCTCTTTGGCATGGATCCAGGACTTAAAAATATTATTTTTCATCTAAGTTCATTATATAGGTTAGAGAAACAGTACTGTCTATTCACTAAAAAGATAGTTTTTAATATCAATATTTACTCATTAGTAGATCTTAAGGTTGAGAACTGTTGAAAAAAACATAACACACCTAGGAGAGACAGAGAGACATCCTAGTAGGGAGTTAAGCAGTACTGGTAGTGACCAGTAGCTTAGACTCTGGAGCAAGTATATGGGATCTATTTTACACTAGCTGCATGTACTTGAGCAAGTCATGCACCTGTTTTCCCTGTTTATAAAATGGGAAGACATAGTATGGGTCACATAGGATTGCTGTAAGAATCAAATTTATTCATGCATGCAAAGCATCTAGAATACAGCATGGCAAAAAGTCAATACTTGATAAATGCATGTTGACATATCTCTTGTCCTTCCATTCCTCCATGTAAATTTCCTCCCTGAATAAAACCAGACCTCAAAGCAATGCACCTACATGGAATCCTTTGGTCTCTAGTAAACTATCGTGCATTAGCATCATGGCATAAGACTTTCAAGGAAATAATCCCCATGCATTTACCCTATGGGTGATTCACACTGTAAAGCAGGGAGTGCTTAATGAGAAACCAGGTAAAAAGTGGTTTCTTTTTATCAACAGACAGTGAATATGTAACAGATCATTTTTCTTCCTTTGCCTCGGTTGCCTAGGAGTCTTGGAGGCAGATTTATAGCCCACACATCCCTAGTTATCTATGCAGGACTCTATTCCACCGAGGAGCAACATCACAGGCTTTTGTTTTTCCCACCTTTATTTTCACTAATATTCATTTTCTTATTTGTAAAAAATATTTTGCTTATGGTGCAGCACCTGTGGCTCAGTGAGTAGGGCGCTGGCCCCAGATACCAAGGGTGGAGGGTTCAAACCTAGCCCCAACCAAATTGCCAACAAAAAAATAGCCAGCTGTTGTGTGGGCGCTTGTAGTCCCAGCTACTCAGGAGGTTGAAGCAGGAGAATCGCCCAGGCCCAGGAGTTGGAGGTTGCTGTGAGTTATGTGACGCCACGGCACTCTACTGAGGGCAATAAAGTGAGACTTTGTCTCTACAAAAAAATAAATAAATAAATAAATAAAAATAAATAAATATATATATATATTACTTATGAGTCTTATAAATTCCCTCAAATATTCTTAAATACTCTTACATGGATTGTGTGTCACTGAGGGGGTTGCTTTACCTTATTTAGTGAGACATGATTCCTTCATCTTTAAAGTGTAAAGTTGGGTCTGTGACCTTTACAGTTTCCTCCAACTTCATAATGTGATTCTTAATTTAAATAAGTTTTTGTTGTCATTATTGGAAATGATAGTCCGGTTAAATGAAGGAAAGACTAGTAACAAAAACTATAATGATGCATAACTTCATTATCAGAGCCAAAGGAGGCAGAAGAATCTTTCAGACCTCCTCACTTTGGACATTTCTGCTTTTTCTCTCACTGCAAATTACCTCAAATACTTTCAAACAATATAAGCATTTAAAGACATGATCATGAGTATTTCAGTCAGTTCCCAGTTTCTTTCCAGCAGTGAAAAGGGCAGAGTCTTTGTTTTGGGAGTGAAGGTGGGCAAAACATCATGATTCCTCATTCCTCCTCCACCTAAGGTAAAAGAAACCTCAAAGAGAGAAGACAGCACGAGAAGACCATAAACCTCTTTTGCCACTTTTGATATTGGAAAAATCTAGAGCTCTTATCTTCTTCTCTTGTTTGCCTACCACTTAAGAGTTACAAGGGGAGCTTCAAAAGCTTAGCACTGTCCCTCTATTGAACTATGTTATCAGAGAAAAGACTGCCAGATGTTTAGCAATCAAACTTGGGGCAGAACATAACTTTAATGGAAAACAGGAGGGCATTCTGCTTCACTCTCACTGTTCTATCTGAGAGACTTTGAGGAGCCCATTTTCCTTACCCTCTTTGAAAAGTACACTTTCTAAAGTACTATAATTTGACCCAGTTCAATATATAAGAATTTGAATCTATTCATTCTCCTGATATAAGTAACTTTACATCCTTGGGGATGGTATTTATAAAGCTTGCATTTTATAGAGTTAAGACCACCTTAGACAGCAATTAATCAAACACAAATAGGAACATTTGTTATTAAGACTGCCCCAAAGGAGTCCAGTCCCTATTTTGTCTGTTTATATCTGATCACCTTCTATGGGACCAGATATAAATATCAATACCACTTTTTTTTTTTTTTGTAAAGATCTGATAACTTTTTAGTATGCTAAAGGGAATGGGGTAGGAAATTTATTTCACAGAAAGAAAGAAATTTAGTTCTTTTTCTCTTCATTAAGATGACTTAATTGCTTGTAGTCCCAGCTACTTGGGAGGCTAGGGCAAGCAGATCACTTGAACCCAAGAGTTTGAGGTTGCTGTGAGCTAGGATGACACCACAGCACTCCACCCAGGGAGACAGAGTCTAAAAAAAAGAAAAGAAAAAAATATTAACTTATTTATAAATAGATATGGGAGTACTGAAAACTAAAAACAGAAGTGTGCGTGGTGGTTGGTGAGGGATCAGAAATTACTTATTGGGAGGAATATACACAATTCATTTCTGGTGATGACACTGAAAGGTCTGACTTCACCATTATACCATTTACCCATGTAAACAAACAAACAAAAAGCAATTGCATGCCTTAAATCTATCAAAATAAAGAAAAATAAGAAATAGCCATTATTTTTTGCCAAAACTGAAAAAGGGATAGTTGTGGTAGAAGATCACTTTGACAATGAAGAAGATACTGCCTCCAAACACTAAAATATTATCTGAAACAACTACGGTATAAAGCCTCCTCATAGCTCCAAAGAATTTAAGGTATTTAATTATTGGAAGCATATATTTGCTTAAAGTGGGATTGACTTTTTTAAAAGAATTTCTTCTATACCTCAAAACTCATTCTTTATAAACTCATGGTAAATTTTCCATCAGTGGGGTGTGAAACAACTCTAAGACATCTGGCTATAGAGGGACCATAAACAAATATAATGAAAATTTGATTCTGGTGGCTACTTCCTCTAGAAGGTATCCATTTTGACTCTCTTTTATAAAAATAATGACAAAAAGATAAAGTAACATAGAGTAAGTGAAATTTCAAATGTGGCATCAAATACTTTGTAGAATTTCTACTCCTTTTATCATGCCAGAATTTAATCTTCTTTTTTTTTTTGAGACAGAGCCTCAAGCTGTTCCCCTGGGTAGAGTGCTGTGGCATCACAGCTCACGGCAACCTCCCAACTCCTGGGCTCAAGTGAGTCTCCTGCCTCAGCCTCCCAAGTAGCTGGGACGACAGGCGCCTACCACAATGCCCAGTTATTTTTTGGTTGCAGCCATCATTGTTGTTTGGCAGGCCCAGGCTGGATTCAAACCTGCCACCTTGGCTGTATGTGGCTGGCACCCTAGCCACTTGAGCCACAGGCGCAGAGCCAGGAATTTAATCTTCAATTTTAATGAACCCAAGAAGTAAAAACTCTGATATAATTGCAGTTTCTAAAGCAATTTGGATGAGCCAATTTACTCTATTATTTGAGACACAGTTCCCAACCTCCTCTCAGGCCTCTTGATACTCTCTTCCATCACACTGCCTATCTTATTTTCCCATTAATTTCCCAGTGTTTAGGAAGCAGAAGACACTCAAAAAATAGGCAATGGCTCTTAGGTTCAATGCAACTCAAGTCTACACAGGGAAGTTTCATCTCACAGGCCTAGGAGTAAGCTCTCCATGCCAAAACTTGATTGGCAGATGGTATTTGGGAAGGGAAATTGTTGAGAAGGTAACAAAAATATCTTTGTTTATGCTCTGACTGCAAAACAAAGTGAGAAACTTCTCCTTTTCTCATCCTGGCAGTTCACTCCAACTGTGCTGGCCTCACTTGGTTTTCAGTTTGTCCTTGAAGAACCAAACTCAGGCTCTGGAGGTTAAGGTCATGTTCAGATGATTTGGTCCATTGTTCGTCCAAATTCCTTTTAATAACAGTGCTTTCTCCTTGTTTGGTTGTCTAAGAGGGCCCTTAGAACAGGAGCAGCCTGTACTTAAATATATCTTTTATTTTAATCCTAAAAGAAGAAAGGGCCTCAAAAGAGATGTCAAACTTTCGGCCTAATCTCTTTTCCCAAATTCATGGCCATATTCCCAATTAAAGAGAAGATCCTAGATTGGATTCCAGTGGGTATCACCTATTTTAGGCACTCACAGAAAGACTTAACTTTTAGGGGAAATGGTTAATATCAAGTATGTTTGCTACTTTTGAGTTACTACTCGAACATTTCTCTTGGTTATTTTTCATACTTATGTAAAAAATTCATGTCAAATTCCTGAAATCAGTTATATTTTAAGAGGGAAACACCTTGCAAGGGGATAAAAGAAAAATTAGAATTTCATTTGTTTCATTTTAAGGAGAGATTTGTTAGGTATACACATTCATTGCTTTAGGAAAAAATAATCTATGGTATGAAAATGAGGTGAGAGAAAAGCTGATGACTAAAAGGAGTGATGGCTTTTCTGATGAAAGAAGAATATAGTCTAAGTAGTCTCAACTGAATAATCTGTGATGTTAGTTTATAGAATGTAATTTTTTCTTTAGACCAACAGTTTACATATCTGAAATTTAGAATAATTCATGACTGCTGCTGAGTCACTTCCTTTTTACCAGCTATAGAAACCAAGACCAAACATATAAACCAAGACAAATTTCACAAAAATTTGTTTTAAAATAAAACTCTAAACAAACAAACACCAAAACAAAACAAAACACATATCTTTTTCTTTGTTGGCTTTGTGGCTACTGCAACAGAAGTGCTTGATTTGTGACCACCAAGAAACTGGAAGTAAAGTAAACTTAGGGACACAGCCAACCTGAACTGCCACTTTTCAATGGATTTCAATGCCTCCCCCCAAAAAGTATAGATGAAGAGTGTAGACCTGTCACCAATACCATAAAAGAAAATTGAAAGCCTCTTCAGTAGTGAATGGGAAGGCAGTATTCTATTTGTACTCCAAATCACATAGAGCAAGTGTTTACTGTTTAAAAGAAAGGAGTCTGGGGTATTGGTGCTGGGAGTGGACAAGGTCTTTTTGTAAAGCAGCTAACCAATAAGGTGATTTTTAGAGATCATGTCTGACCCAAACCACCATTAAAAGGTTAAAGCCAAGCAATACACATAAATATTTTATTTGTTACATCTCCCATATCTTACCATACTTTAACAATTCAATAGTTGCTGTTTGAGTGCCCACTACGTGCACTGTGTTACCGTAGAGAGTCACAGAGCTGATCTTTAAGCTCCATGGCCCCAGAGACATTTTCTGATGTTTATGAAAGGCCTTTACTGTTCCTGGAATAAAGTAGGCACTTAGTAGATATTTGTTCAATGAATGAGTGGAAAAAATAGCGCAAAGATCTGTAAGATGAAGTCTCTGCCCGCAAGGAACCTATTGATTGTAAAAGCATTCATAGAGTGCTTTACAGTTCACAAAATCTATTGACCTACATTATTATCTATAACAGTCAGTGGTTCAAACTCTAGTTTGTATCAGAACCACCTGGATAGGGTACTTTTTTTTTTAATATGTTGATATTTGTAACTTAACCTGCTTTAGGGAATGAAATTTTATTGGAAAAGTGGTAGAGGTGAGGGAGGAAGCAGGTATCAGCATTCCTCTGCTGACTCTGGCACCCAGCATTACACAGAGAGAGGGTGTTATGGTGAAGAGGACAGGATGTTGGGTCTAAAATAAAACTGGGGTTGAAACTGGGTACTTGGCATTTCTGGCTTTCTAACTGTTAGATTAACTACCCTAAGCTATGTTTTCTCATCCATAAAATGGGGGAAAACAGCTATGACTAATAATAACAATAACTAGTATGGGGCTGTTGAATGAATTCCAGAACATGATCTATGTAATGTGTCTATCTCAGGGCTCAATCAACTTTGTTAGCAATTGCTAAACAATAGGGGCTGTGGCTTATTTTCATTTTTAGTAGTAGACTTAGACTGAGCACCCAGACTCCCTTGTCTCTTTTGGGTGAGGCTGTCCTGTCATTTTCTCTCACCTGTTCAACCGCAAGATGATTTGAGAAGCTTATTCCTCCTGAATCCCAGCCAGAACCAACTGGACATTTGTTAAGGTTAGGAGAGAAGAGACTGTGGCATTTCCGACTCCCACTGGACTTCCCTTTTGGATGAACATACTTATGTTGTTTCAGGATTTCCAGCTAGGCCTGGCCTGGAAACCAGAAGTTAAAGTTATCTAAAAGAGATAAGCTCAGGAACTACATGATACATTGATTGGGATCTAGTTCCCAAGGTCATCAAAGGTTCAGAAGCTGAGAGAGGGCAGTTTCAGGGTTGGTAGGAGGGGGCTCTAGCAGTTTACACAAGGGAGAAAATTTTGCTATAGAAAGAAAAGCAAGTTTTTATTGAAGTAAGTGGCCAAGAAAGTAGGTAACTTTAAATTAATGACAAACTATTATCTCTATCTCTAACATAAACAAAATAAGCAACCATAATAGAGTGAAGTTTATCAGAGTGTGATAGGAAAGGTCAGGCATGACAAATTGGGAAACTAGGATGTAGAGCTGGCTCATGACTATTACGTAACTTACCATCACTGCTAAATTTAAACACTGGCAGCTCCTCTAGAGAGGAGTGTGGGTGGAAAGGTGAAGGGGCAGACTAAAAACAATGGTCTTTATTTTCATAATGCACTTTAATTTTAGGCCACCAATAGATGTGAACTTTCAGCTAACACTATACTTTTTGGCAGTACTATATATATTTGAACTGAAACTACCCTTTGCCCCATGAAAAAAACCCTGTTTTTCTGTCAAACTACTACATCCAGTGCATTTTTTCTCTGGCTTCCCTGGAAGTGGAATTGTCTGGGTCTTTCCCCTGCAGAACGCAAAACATAAACATAAGGGCATTAAAATGGAAACAGGATCTTGGTTCTCACTGTTTCACCAGGCTCCTTAGCACTGACCTCTGACCCTCATTAAGATCCCATGGAAAGTCTGGGCATCTGGGGTGTGCAGCTCACTGTGGGAATTTTTTTGTTGTTATGATTGTTGTTTTCCTCCTCCTGGATTATTTTGGCTTAACCTGGGGCTATGATGTAAAATAAGCCACTTTCAAGAGCTTTCCCTGACCTTGTCTGAGGATAGGGTTAGAAGATGGGATTTGACTACTGCCGCTGTCAACTCAAAGAATTTTCCTGTTGTCCTCCAAAATTCATGCGAGAAAATTAAAAAATAGCATATCTTCCATTCTATGGCATTGATAAGGTAAACTCTGATTTTTGAATTTACCAGCCTATGTGAAATTTTTGAGGATATTTCATGATTTTTAACTCCGATTACTTTTTTATTAATAGGGCTCCGTATCAGATAACTCATCACAACGGAGAGATACAGATAATTGTATCACATTATATTTTCAGTAAAGAACACAACTTTTCTGATCATCCTATTGGGAATGACCTGAGAGATGTTAATTTTTCTTTAAAGGAATTATTTGTTTTTCTTGAGCAGTTTCAGAGGCTAAAGTCCAGAAATTGAATGGGAAGGCAATTTGAAATTTTCTAGTTGAGTTGCTAATTTACACATACATGCAGGAATAATTAGTAGAGGAGTTAGAAAATTTTCAATAAAAGCACAATAACAGCTATCCACGAGGAGGCAGAATAATCTTTTCCTCTTTGGTTGGATACCTCTTAGCATGTTATAGTGTCTGAGACTTCTGTTTGACAAGGACTGAGTCTCATCCTAAGCCTTTCTTACCGATGGTAGACTTTCTCATGAATCAGGTTCAGCTTTCATAGGACAGAGTAACGGTTATGAAGATGTGCTTAAAGAAGGCTGATAAGTTTTCTTACAAGTATTTTGAATTTTGTTTTTAAATGAATATAAATGGAAGCAGATAATTAATCTTTATAATATTTTTTTTGCCTCATGAGAATTCAATGTGCTCTATGGAGAACACATAGAATTCTTACTTTTAAGTGGACAAAGTGAGATGTGGGTGGATAAATGACTCACCCAAGGTCACTCAACAAGTGTTATCATACATAAAACTCAAGTTCATAGCCTCTAGTACTATACTACTATACCTATAAGGAACAGAAAAAAATAGGAACCCTGCTCTTCCTAAGGCGGGTGGGGAACAGCTGGGAACATGTGTGTGTATTTTTTCAAAGTCTGCATAGGAAGCCCTCTTTTACTAGGTGGGGATATGTGGGTAGAATATTCTAAAATCTTCCTAAAGTCCATTTTAATCTTAATTTTATTTTAGAAACACTTCTAGAAATCATATCTCTATAGCACTCCAACTACAACTATTTATTGGAAAAGTGTCTGAGGGAGAAGCAAGGGGAGAATAAATGAATGTGAGATTAAACAGGTCCATGAGAGGGGCCATGGAACAGTTGGTTGCATTCTTTTTCCCTGAAAATATCTTTCCTGAGCACTCTACCACTCTAGGCCTCGAACCCCTTACAACTTTCCTTTTTAACAAAGCTTCCTTTATTGACATAGTTCAGTCATCTGTGAACACCCAGATAGCTTCATTTGACTTGATGCATGTATATTTTTTTCTAAGCATTCTTCTGCCCTTTCACGTATTTGCTCAGTTTCAATTCTTCTAATTAAATTATACACTCCTTGTTTTTCATTAATTTGTTTTTGAAATTTCACAGGGCCTAACATACTGCATGCAGAGCTGGCAGTCAATATAAGTTTATTGATTGGTTATAATATGATATGAATCTGGGTACGATAAATTATTAGACCACAAATTAGATTAGTACGACCCTCTCTTCTGTGTGGAGATGGACTGGAACCAGAAGAGGCATTAAGTCTATGCAGCACACATGTCCCACTTCAGGGAGTCCCACATGAGGAACATGTTCTAACATGGACAAGTGGAGTTACTTTTAGTACTAAAAGCAACTTGTATATGTATAGCTCCTTGGATTTCACATATTTTTAATATTGATTATCTCATTTGGATTTGGCAGTCTTAACTTCATTTTAGGGTTGGAAAATTGAAGCTTATAAGAATTTAGTGATTTGTCCTTATTCATGTCTTACAAGTGGTTGAATCTCAGCATCGGTATTTTTTTTTTTCCTAACCCATTATGTTACTCTTCTCTGCCATAAAGTTAACACTGCATACTTAGCTTGTGACCCATCCTGGATGGACATCCCCGCTTCAATTGATATTTATAAATACTATTAATCAAGAGAACCCCACCACTGCAGGCCCTGTTTCTTCTAGCATAATACAATTATGTACTAAAATAAGTCTGAAAATACTCTAACCCACCAGAAGGAAGATCAGAGCATCCTTTTTCTTTTTCTCTAAGTTGGAAGGATACATTTAGTAGCAACTTTCTGAAGTGGCAAAAGCCCACTATTTACGAAATTATCGAAGAGAGATAAACTAGTAATACAAAATAAATAATCATTACCATAAAGGGCCTGCAGAAATAATATGCAATCACAAAGCATTTTAAAAAAAAAATCCAACTAAGCCACATGCAATTATTGTGGACTAAATTCTTCCCATCTACACCCACACAACAATATCACCACCATGCCAAAGGTGTCTTGATTGCAGCTAGTCTAGACTTCATAGTCTCAAATCTCTTATGTACCATAGCTATTCTGGCTCAGAGCCTGCCATTGAACCCTACTGTATTGCCCACCCCTAGCTGCACAGACCCAGTCTTCCAGATTTAGTAGAAATCATTACCATCCATAAATTTTATGTGCATTAAAGGTAGTTTTCCTCTCTTATAATCATTATTAATATTTGATGGCCAAGGTATTATTCTTTATCGATAATTTTATAGATCACAGTTAATTTAAAAAGAAAAAAATCAGAACTGTAATGCAAAGTAGTACAGCTCCACTTTAAAAAGTGACCTTGTCAAAGAGACGCATTTTTACTTCAATTAAATTCAAAGTCAGTCAGTCCCATAGGTAATATTAGCAATTATAAGAATACTTTGCAAAAGTAGTTAAAAAACACTCAGAGAACTTTTATGTGATGCTAGTTTTTAAAGCAAGAAAGACTTTCTTCCAAAACTTCAATTCTTTATGAGATCATTTTGGAGTGTACTGTTACATAAAACATGAGGTCAGTAACTAAGGCTAATTAAATTTTAGTAGGAGCAAAAGTCACCAAAAGGTTTTTGCATTCATCCTACCAATTCTAAAACAGTGATACAATACACCATTAATAGCCTTAGAATTGCTAATTATTTCAACATGAATAGCGATATCAGTGCTGTCAGTTTAATTTAATACACTCAGGAGAATTCCTGCAGAATGCATGATTTCTCTATTATTTCCTGGTTTTCACAATCACTAAAAGCTATAAATTCTCTTTCTTTTCTTCAGAGAGAGAGAGATTAGTAGTCTGGAGCCTTCTCACTTTTTTGAGGAATGTTAACAGTTGTTATTTCTTAAAGAAAGGGGAAGTAAAAGCAAACTAGAAATTCAAAAATGTTACTAGCCCAGGTTTCATTGTGTGGCCTGAGATGCGGTAAATGTTCATAACTCTGAGAGAATTAAAACGCTCTTGCTTTCTGTTGTTTTCAGTGGAGCTCCTACTCAGGGGATAACCTTAGACTTGAGGTTGAAATTGTCTTCACTGAAGGAAGCTAAAATGAGTATCTGGAGGAGTAAAAGTTAAAAGAAATCATTCAATTAGAAAACAAATAGATTTTATTCATTGGAAACTTTACCAGTTAAAAGGCAAGAGTGATTCACTCATTTCCTAAAGTTCTTCACTTTAGAAGATAATGGAAAGCAACTGTAGCTTTTCCATAGGGGAGTGGTAAATCAAAATTTATTCTATAAAACATTAATTCAGTGATAATGAATTAAAAAGTAGTGGTTTAGACCCCCAAATCAGGGACTCTCAGGGTTAGTCACAACCTTCAAGATAATCTAAGGTTCTAATGGATATGTTCCTTCTACAATATCCCTTACAAGTGATCGACCAACCTTGGTTTGCCTATCTCTAGTGATAGGAAACTTAGCACCTAATTTCAGGACAAGTTTTATAATTGCTTAAAAACTTTCTGTGCGTCAGATGGTGTCATTCCTTAATTTTCACTCATTTGCTGGTGTAGTGTCTCCCAAGATGTAGCACTTGTCCTAGTTCTAGATGATATACAGAAAAACATTTTTCAATTTTAATGGCAATATAAATTTCAGCATACATTCAAGAAATATACTTATAAGCCAAACTCATTATTTCACAGATTATTATTGCATAAGATGAAGTGAAGGGGGAGGGAGGACAGTGAGTCCATGTAAGAGGAAACTATTGAGTGAATGTCAGAATGTATGTGAATAGGAATATGACCAAAGTTGTTAAGATTAACTTAGATTTACACTGTGGGCACCAGAACAGGCACCATGCCCCTGTATAATGGTGGAACTGTGGTCATGAGATGAATTAGGAAGTTGTATGTACATAGGAAGAAGGGTGCTATATTAAAGGAACAGATGATGATGGTCTGGACCCTGGTGGAGGCAGCACAAATGTTGATATTTTTTGGTGAGGTTCAAATGAGATAATGTAAATAATATGGCTGGCACTAAGTAGCCTCCAATAAATGTTAACTCCCTTAACTGTAATTTTCTCTCTCCCCTTCCTTATTGAGAGCTATCTCCATTTCTATGGTTTCACCTATTGGTGGAGTATCATAGAAAGTGCATGGTTCTGTGTCTTGAAGGACTAATATCTTAGTCCTACCTCTCCTCCGGTTATAACTTCCCTAACTTCTGTGGGCCTTAGTTTTTTCACCTGTGGAATGGGGGTGGTTTTCTAGGTGATCATCAAAATTTCTTCCATTTTCGAAGACCTTGATTATGTAAGAATCATTGCAAAAGCATGAGACTGGGCAAATGAAGGAAAACGTTAGGAATGGGAGAAGGAAGAAAGGCCTGAAGATGGCAGTGTGGAGTGAAGAATAGGGAACCATTGTCATTCACAGAAATAAAAGCCTGAAGGGGGCAAGATGATGTGGAATCAGTGGGCAGGGAAAGATTTGTTTGGATCTGTTGTACTGGAGATGCCAGTGACATCTCTTTGTCTGAC
Source organism: Otolemur garnettii (assembly GCF_000181295.1). NCBI lineage: Eukaryota > Metazoa > Chordata > Mammalia > Primates > Galagidae > Otolemur > Otolemur garnettii. Next base: position 2,857,546 of record NW_003852445.1, read on the forward strand.
AAATCCATGGGCACTTGGAAAAGGGGAATTGGACTTCTTTCCCATCTGTAAAAAAGGAATGATGTAATATATATTTAGATTTGGGACCATTTATATGGGGAATGGTAGGTGAAACTATGGAAATGGAGGCAACCATCAATAAGGAAAGGGAGGAGAGAAAATTACAGTCAAATGAGTCAATGTTTATTGAGAGGCTACTATGTGCCAGGCATTTTTTTTTACATTGTGTAATTTAAACCTCACACAAATCTTGTGAGCTATGTGTAATTCTCTCCATTTTGCATGTTAGGAAAATGATGTTCAGCAAAAGTTTCAGATCACACAAGAAATAACACACAGCTCAGATCTGAGCCATCTGTCTGACTCTCAAATCTACATGAAGCTGGTCCAATGGGAGACTGAGATAATGAGGGGACCCAGCATGGGAGTTCTTGGTGGGGTAGAAGCAGAACATTAGAAGAAAAATCAAGGAGGGGGTGAGAACCATAAAACTATTAGGGTGAATGTGGAGGAGGTCAATGATGCCACCTCAGAGTTTTCCAATATATTGATTGGGGTGGTCCTGAGAGCAAGAGAACAGATCATGAAAATGGTAATTACAATATCAAATATATACTGAGTGTTTACCACATGCCAGATGCTTTTCTAAATGATTTATATGTATTAACTCTTAATCCTGACAATTGGCTTGTTAAATGGGCTACACTCAAGGGAGGAAAACATTTTATTCTTCCCTAATACAACCTTTCAATTCCATTCCTTCAGTTCTTCAAGATTACTTCTAAACAATAGATTAGGCAGATCTTCTAGCTTTTCTTAATATTTTCTCAGGTACTGTATTAGAAGCTATAACCCATACGTTAAAATAATGTCTACCATATGGTGGCAAAAAACATGAAGATGTTCTTTGTGCACTGAAATAAAATATTAAGTGGAAAAAGGCAGGAGAATGAACACGAGGACAATTAAGTTTGCAAACTCATCCTAGAAAAAGTGCTACATACTTCATTGCTGAATATAGTCATAAGATGGCCAAGGGGAATCTTTCAAAGGTGACCATAGTGATATTCAGCAATGAGCTATGTAGCACTTTTCCCTCAGATAAATTCATGAACTTAATTGTCAGAACCTGTATGACCATAACTCTGATTGTCATTCCAGAAAAAGAGTTACAAAATTGTTTTGAAGGGTGGACTAGACACTGGCATCAGTGATACATAATTTCCCAAAAGGAGCACCTTGAAGGTGACCATAGTGCTCTTCAGCAATGAGCTATGTAGCACTTTTTCTAGGATGAGTTTGCAAACTTAATTGTCCAAGCTTGTGTACTAAACTACCTACATGTAATAAAGAGGAAAGTAGATATATAAGTCACATTCATATTTAATTATATATGCATTAAATATCGTTTGGAATATCATCAAGGAACTAATAAAAGTATTTGCTGATGGGAAGGGGAATTGTGGGCTGGAGTAATGTAGTAGGAGGGAAACATTTTACTGAGTATTGTTTTCTTTTCTTTGACTTTTAATCTATGCATATGTATTACTATTGATCTTGGCCAACTATTGCCACAATAATGACTTGTAACAACCATCTCCAAACTCAGGAAATAAGCATGGGTCTTTATGTTCTTAGGCGAGTGGTTTGTTTGAGGCCTGCTTCAGGCTGCAGCTGTGCAGGTTGCCTGTAGTAGCACAGTGGTCTGAATATTTGTGTCTCCTCCAGATTCATACGTTGAAATCATGACCCATAATGTGATGATACTAGAAGGTGAGCCCTTCCGGAAGTAATTAGGTCATGAATGTGGAGCCCTCTTGAATAAGATTCTGCTCTTATAAAATGGACTCCGGAGAGCTCTCTTCCTCTCTTTCTGCCATGTGAGAATAAAATAAGAAGATGGTGGTCTGCAATGTGGAAGGGGGCCCCTCATCAGACCCTAATCATAGCCTCTCAGCCTCTAGAAGCATAAGAAATGAATTTCTGTTGTTTATCAGCCACCTAGTCTATAGTACTTTGTTATAGCAGCCCATATTGATTTGGACACAACTCTACTCCCTTTATTTTCAGTATGGGACCCACCTGGAGGGGCAGACACTTTCCAGGGCATGTTATTCTCATAGTGAGGTCAAGAGTTCCCAAACGGTGGTGGAAAGCACTCATCCTTTTCATTAGAGGCCTGGACTTTGGACAATCACATCCTTACTTCCAACCCGCATTTTTAAATAAGCAGGGATACATACTTCTCTAGGAACTAAAGGAGAATGAACCATTACTGAAAAATAATCTATCCCACTACTACAAAATAATTTAAGTCAAGTTGAGTCTAAGATCAAAACTTTAATCTCCCTTCCAAAACCCAACTTCCCCTCTCCCCACTGTAGCTCAAGCTTGACCCAAGTTTGGAAGTTTGTAGAGGGGAAAGGTAAAATTGTCAGTTTCTTTTCCGCTTTCTTCTTGCCTCCCCCCACCCCAATCTTTCCTCCCTTCCATTTATTCTCCTTCGTCCTCCACTTTACCTACCTTCTAACTTTCAGATGCTGTTTTTATTTCTGGCTTCTCCAAAGCTGGGTATACGAAAGAAGAAGGAAGAGAAGGGAAGATCAGGTTCCAATGTAGTTTCATCCTATATGTGGCCCATGGCAAGGTACTGTTCTTTGTTTCATGAAAGACTTTGTGGATTCTTTCCAGATTCATTTTAGGGACTTTGTTCTGGACCATTCCTTATTATAGGTGATGCACTTTCTGAGTTACCACTCCTGTCTGCTGCATCTAGTCTGCTTCTCCTGACTGTACCGAGGCATTCAGCCTATTCTATTGTTTGGTGGGATACTTACAAATACTTCAAGATTGGCTTCTGTATACCATGTAAGGGAAATAAGTGCTCTTAACTGCTATTGGTTAACAGGTAGCTTGTATCCATGGTAACTCCTTTTCTCATTCTGTTCATAGAAGCAGCTCAAGACAGCCACTCATATAAACTTTTCCAGGTGAAATTCAGGTACCAGTTTCAGCATTCCTAAGCATTTTTTGAATCATTTCTACAACTGGTAGTAAGGAAGTCTCCTTCTCTTCAAATGAATAGCTCTAACCAACTTTTTCCAAACAAATCCTCACTTCTCTTCTTAGTACGTATCAAAACTTTGATTACATAAACAAGAGATGGATTATAGTTTAAGGGAGAGTGTGACATCCAGAAACCTGGATTCTAGACATAGCTCTGCCACTAATGATGTAAGTGGCACGAGTGAAAAACCAGTGCAAGACTATTTTTCTAAAGAAGAGAAAATTGACGCTCATATACTTTCTATGATTTTTCTTCTTTAATTTGATAGCGGTAAACCTCTGCCTACAGTCTGTGTTTCTTGAACCATAGTACAATATTTTGTTCCCCTGAACCAAAGCAGGAAGTCTTTCCTAATGTTTAAACAATCCTCTTTGTGTGATTTAGATCCTTCCTTCTTGTTCTGGTCTTGGCAAGGTCTAACTAGCAGAACAGCTGGCTATGATTTTTTTTTTAACTTGTGAACATTATAAACAAAAACTTCCCAAACCTGTCCTAGGACTTAGAATTTCTTTCAGAGTCAGCCTCAGAGGCTCACTTTAAATCCATTCAAACTACAAAATACTTTGGTTCAGAAGATCATCTTCTGAAAGATCCCAATAAAGATCTGTCCCCACAGTCCATTCTTCAATTAGTCTCTCTGCAGTGTTGGGGGAGAGCTGCAAAGCCACCATGACTTTGAACTCATTATTCCCAGGGGAAGAAATATTTCAAACCCAATACTTAGATTTCAGACTCTTTTCTTTGTTAGGAGTTGTATTACTTAAGTAAAATAACATTCTTAACTGTGAATGTAGAGTTCTTAAGTAATAACATATATCTTCTTTTATTTTTAGAAATTTAGAATTCACTAAGTTATTAACCTTTGAAAACTTTCATCCTCCCACTTCACTGTCTGTCAGCCTAAGTATCCCCACCTATTTGTCAGAGACTCTTTCCCTATAAGGACATATTCTATCCCTTTCGTGATTCATTTTGCATGGCTCTCACCATTATTGCCCTTTCTATGCCTGCCTCTGAAGGCTCATGACTGTGCATGTGCCTACCCCACATTCACATGAACAAAATCTCCTGTCTTCTGAGAAAAATTCTAACTCTCCTCAGGTACTGTAGGTGTCTCATTTCATATTCCTGTTTGAAAATATAAGAGAAGCCCTGAATCATGATCTTACATTATGCCTCAGAGCAGGCCTTCTTGAAAGTACAATTCCTTCCCCAAAGGAAATGAGAGAGCTATTTAAAACAAGCAATCAATCCATTTAGAACTCACTACAATCTGAAGAACATTTCTTATGGTGATGAATAGAAGGAAGAGAGGCAAAGAATTTTTAAAAAATGGATTTAAAAGGCAATTTTGGACCCATCAGCATTCACTGAGTCCAAACATAGAAATTCAATTCAATTTATCTTGGAAAGAACAGATTAATCACTTGAAGAAATCTTGAAGTCAGTGTGCTGCCTTCAAAGTTGTTAAATTAGAATCATTTTTAATTACCACTATCTGCTCAGTGTTAAACTTCTCTACATGATTTGATTGTCTTATTGTGGCATGTCATCTTAAATTCTCCCCCTCTCAACTCCCAAATCAAGTCTATAGCTACCTACCCTTTTTTTTAGGGTTCAGATTCATCCCTTCTTTTGAAAAGTCAGCCCTTCACCTATTTCACAAGTTATTCCAGTCATTGACTATTACTCTTACCTTCTTTTTTGTTCCCTATACACAAAAGTAAGAGGTAAGGGTCATCTTCAAATGTCAGTTGGGTAATGATATTTCTATGTACAATCTACTACACCTTCTAGTTATTCCTTAAACCAAATCTAAATTCAGTCTTCTGCTTTCAGGATTATAATCCTGCTGATTGTTTTGGTGCAATTTTTTTTTTAATTTTTTGAACATTTGTTTCTCCTGGTGACATTATCTCAATGTGGGTTAGGAAGAATCTGCTTCCACCTTATTTATGGCGTGTTCTACTGTTCAAGGTGTCTTGATCTCTTCTGGCTTATGCAAAAGTCTATGACCCGGTCATTTTCCCCAGAATATGACATGAGCAGAAGGACAAAGTGAAAGTGGCAGAAGCTCATTTATCCCCGAGGAGAACTGTCTGTCTGTCCCTGCTCTCTGGAATTCCCATTTTCTTCGACTGATTTTTGCTAAGACTGTTCAGTTAGCTTTCATTACAATGCTGTGGCCTAATCATTATTCTTTCAATACATTTTGTTTTTTGTTTAAATTGGAGTTGGTTTTTGTTGATTACAACCAAAGATGTCTGATTGACATACCCTGACATTGGCCTCAAATATTCTCCAGTCCAGTCACTTTTCCCATCTCTGGTCAAGAACAGAGCAGGCTCCTTGGGGCTATAAATTCTGCTCTCTTGTTCCTAAAATTTCTTCTTTCGTTTTGCTAATAAACTTTACCCTTTTCATCCTTTATAACATTTTTTCAAACTTTGAACTTCTTAATGAAAACTAACTGCATTCCACTTCACACATTAACATCCCTCCAGAATCTGCTGAGCAGTTATTTGCTGTTTGCCAGATCCTAAAGTTGCACAGATCTCCCTGCACAGATATCTCTCAGCATTTGTATCAGAATAAGCTGCCAAACTTTGAACAAATAAAAATTTGAACCATTATAATGCATCCCCTTATGAATTTTCAATAAAAAACAAAAACAAAAACGAGACAACTTACTGGTCAGACTAATCCTGGATCACTGCTATTAAGTGTTAATTATACACAGGAAAATCATTGCAAGAATTTCCTCCTCCTTAATAAGCAGTAGATAAAATGTAGCAGAGACAGGGGCAAATATATTGCATAAAATGTATTTTTCTTCCATACCAGCAGAATAAAGCTAACAAGTGATCCTAAAATCTCCGTGATTTACTAGAACAAAGTTTATATCCCACTTATGCTCCATGCCTAATGTGCATTAGCAGGGATTTTTCTGTATAACATAACGTCTCAAGGCAAGAGGAGATCCAAGTTGGAGAAGGCATCCTGTTGATGAACAGTACCTCTGTTGACATTTCATTGTAAAGCAAATAATGCGGCCACACTATCTATCGTTAAGTTTGTCACGGAAATGAAATACTTCATTTCATGTGCCTGGGAAAAGGCTACTGTGCTGTACACATTTGATAAATACTAGTAATTCCTCTAGATGCTTTTGTCCATATCTGTATTCTCCCTGCCCCCACCCCCTGCCATCATCCCCAGCATTCTTCAGCTTGAAACTGTCCACCTCATTCTGGCATTTTTTTTTCTAGGTCTTAAATTTTATGTAGCGGAGCTATTTCTTGATCTCTACCAAGACATTAGTTGATAATGACAAGACATTGAATTGATAAGCCTCTATACACATCATTTCTATATAAAATATCTCCTTTGACCCTCACAACCACCTAGGGACACAGGTGGGGCAGAAAGTATTAATTCCATTTTATATAGATGAATGAACTGGAGCATAAGGAAACAAAGTGCGTGACCCAAATTCACAGTGATAGAGCTGGGATTAAAGCATCATTATCTTCCAATACTAAACCCATTGCTCTGTGTGGATGAGTGTGTATGTGTTGCCACGCCACACTTACGAAGTTAGCAAATAAAGCATGTGGCTTATATTAATTTTATTACTTTATAAAAGAAGACCCCAAGAAGATAGAACTTTCTTCTAGCACCAAAGAAATGAGGCTCTAATAATAATAATGATCAAGGCAGCCCCTCCAGCACATTATGACTGGGGCCTTGTCTCCTATCTTTGTACATAGCTGCCTGCTTTTGTGCCTCCTTCTATGAATGACTTGAATAAAGGGCCAGGGGGTATCTGAGTGTGTGTCTCATTGTCAAATGATTAAAAAGATGGGAGAGGGCCACATAGTAAGAACTGCTGTAAAGCGTCTCTTAGATGTTGCTAGAAAAATGAGTGGCTAAATCAACTCCTGTGCTTGGGTACCCATTTCTACCTCTATATCCAAAGAATAGCGAGGTAGACATTTTTAGTATCCACTTTTCAGTCTAGGAAGCTGACCTAATGTAGGTCAGTTAATTGCAGAGTCACTATGACTAGTTTGTTGCAAAAAATTATGGTTATTCCCTGTCTTGGGATTTCCTATTTCAGACATGTATCAGTGTATCTCCATCTTTTTATTTGAACTTATAGTCACTGTCACCAGGGGAAAGGGAAAGACTATGGCTGTGGACTAAATCTTGGCTGCCTCATGTCATTCACTTCTCCTGTCAGCCTCTCAAAGGTATGAATTGTATCACAGGGGCACATTGTGGATAATACAGCAACTTCAAGGTGACAGGAAGAGAACAGTGAAGTATAATTGAAAATTCCACTAAAAAAGCCAGTAAGACAGATGAAAATGTGAAATCATCCAGCAACATTTGCCCCTGAATATCAATCCCTGACAATCACTAATAAAGTTTTCTGATAACTCAGGCTCATGTGCCATATTTTGCTAGGAGGGGCTGTGGGTCTCTCGGGTGAGCAGCACACCTGCAGGCAGGCCTCTTCTGGTGTTTACCTACAGGAAGGTCATTGAAAGGCAGCACAAATTAGGGCAGTTCCCCCAGCAGCAGCAATTAACCTTCAGAAACCTGGCAGGCATGGGTGTATTTTAGGACTGCAGAAGCCATTAACCTTCTCATTATTTAAAGGAGCAAACTGTAGGAGGAAACACTGAGATCCTTTCTCCATCTCTCTCTTCCCTTGCCCCTTCTTCATCCCTAACCCCATGCAATTTCCCTCTGTCTCATTCATTCTATGGCTGTCTTTGAGATGTATAGACTGCCCTGCATGCACTACAAACACGGTGTGAGGGCAGTGGCAGCTGATGCCCGTCTGATAGGTCTCAGAGTGGCCAGCCTTGAGAGGGTCCTTGCAGATGGTTAAACAAGGTGTTTTCCCCCTTGGGTCACCATGAAGGGTCCAGTCCAGGAGGACTTGGTGCTGGTCCTAACACGTCCTGGCTGATTCCATGTAGTGACAGGTGCCACTGATACTTGTCACACACACAGTATCCCCGCAGGTGCCTCTTGAATGTCCATCCATCTACTTGCCATCCTTCTCCCCCTGGCTCTTGGAAAAGAAGAAAGGCTGCCCTCTCTGCAGGGGAGAGCAAACAATGGGTAGGCTCATCTGTCATTGCCTGTGTCAGGTGCAAACTGTGGATGAGTGTCCGGAGACTGACACAGACTGGTCAGAACTGACCTAGTGATGCACCTTTTCTCTGTCACTAGGGATTTTTGATTGGGAAGAAAATAATACTATAGGATTTTAAAAAGCTAATATTCTAGCAATAGCATCTCATTTTAAATATCTGTTAATCTGATGTCTATTAGCTGAGATAACTTACTTTTGAATCCTAATGTACAAAAAGGAGGCAATCCTTTTGGTTTAATTTTGCTTTCAATTAATGATGCTTTACTATAGAAAAGCTATCGTGAAGCTAAAAGGAAAAGTATGAGGCAATAGTTCTCGAATTTCTTTCACCAAGTGTCATTGATGTGCATCCGTTTAAGAAGAAAAGGATAAAAACCCAAATGGTCTAATTTTATTTTTTAAAAAACCTAGTTGCTATTATCATAGTTTTAGGAGAATCCCCAGATAATTAGAGAACAATATGAAAACCTAATCTAGCAACATGTTTGTGATGGCCACAAGAAGACACCTCTAAAGAAATTCTAAGGAGACAACTGATTCAGGATTTGATGTGGCTTCTGGCAAAGGGAAAAGGTGCCAGGATTGCCCCAGCTTCTGAGGAAGCCTCTTTAATTTAAATGTGCATGCTGTGATGCAGCTGTGCTGAGGAATGCATATTTATTAGACCTGGATAGGAGGCAAATGCGCAGCTAATTAAACTATCCTGGTGTCAGCTACTCTAGCCAACATCCTCTTTATCAAAAGCATCGCCATTTAAAATATATTTTGGAAGCAAAAAGTTACCACCCAGAGCTGGTTTTCAAATATTATCTGTGAAGGAATGCTAAGGTAATTTTACTTGGATTGGAAAAATAGTGCTTAGGGGTGCCTTTCATTTAGAAGTAACTTTATGAAAGTTTACAAAATGAAGAATGTTGATCAACTATTTTTGCCCTCTAGCTGGGACTATTTTCATCTTATTTTAAGAGACAAAAAGGACCAAGTGTCTTGAAAAAGTGTAGAACAGCATGTTAGGGATCATCTAGGCCCCTCAGCTGAGGCAGTGGAGCCTAGAGAAGTGCCTGGGATGATGTGAACTAAGCATTCCCATTTCCCAGTCTGCAGCCCTTCCATTGCATTACTGTCAGCCAGTGAAGAACATGATGGTGTCATTCTGTAAGAAAGTGGGGAACTGTGTAACAAAGAAAGTTCTTGAAATTTGTTTCTTTACCAAATCTGGACAAGCTGTACGTGGCCCTGGCCAAGAAGGGAGAAAATGGATAGGATTGGCTGGCTTAGAGCGCTTGAGTTCTATTACCTCCTATACTCTACACCACTTTGGATGGTTCAACCCAGGCATTTATGTCATCCATACTATACACACTGAATTTTCATTGTCTATTGACTTTCTCCTCACCCTATGAGATTTAGGGTGAGGAGAAAATTCAAGTTTTAGGGGTTTCCAACGCAGAGCAATAAATAGCTTTTCTCTTCTTTGACCAAATTCTGAACTAATCAAAAATTTCATCAGCAGTAAGTTAATAGGGTACGGAAGGATCCCCTTTACTATGGATGAAATTCAAACAGAGTACACTCAAGTGGGCTGGCTGGGCTGACTCCTGGGATCCAATGGGGTAAGTCACTAGCCATCAGCAATAGTGGGTTATGGTGAAGGGGCCAATAGTGGGCAGGTCTGCACCCAAAAGGCTACAGGAGGAACACACATTTTCTAATCTGATAAGTAACTTTATTTGCTCCCCATGCCCTCAGCTCTGCTGGAGCAAAGAAAAGGCTCTAGTGACTGAGAGATCTGCTTCTGGGTAAGGATGGAAAGAGAGGGAAGGGGAAGGATTTAGACTTCTTAGAGAAGTTATATGCAGTGAGAGAAAGAATTAGAACTTACTTTCTGATGTTTAAATAAAGATTTTAAAGTTTTGACAAGTACACTTGAAACTAGGTGAGAAGGAGAGGGAGAGAATATGCAAAAGGATTCTTTTTGCATGGCAAGAACTGGGCCTAGAACATTGACTTATCCACAGTATTTACTGAATGCCAGTATGTATTACAAACTACTCTAGGCACTGGGGATATGGCAGTGAATAAAATCTGATTAAACTCCGGCCTTGCAGAGTTTATACTCTAGTTGGGGCAGAGTTGACAGTGACTCAAAATGTGACTGCATTTAGGGAGAGATAGGGTCTTTAAAGAGGCAATTACATTGAAATGAGGTTATTAGGATGAACCCTAACATAATATTACTATGTTATAAGGAGAGGAAATTAGGATATAGACATGTACATTGGTCTCTGACTTGTAGCCTCCAGAACTATGGGAAAACTAATTTCTCTTATATTCTCCCCATCTTGTGTTACTTTTTTATGACAGTTCTAACAAACCTACATGGACTCCTTTCTCTCACTTTGTTTGCTCATCTCCTAAAAGTGGACATTTCCCAAAGTTCAGTTCTCACTTCAGTCCTCATGCTTAGCTTTATGAATCTCATAGATTTCCACATGTTCAATTATCATCTCCACAAATATGATCCTCAACTTTAATTCTATGTTAATATCTATGAAATTGCCATTTTTGTAGGTTAAAAGAGGTTGAATTTTGGCAGTTTCATATGATTCAACCTAATATGCCTCTACTCAAAATTTACTCTGACACTCCAAAGCTAGGTGCTCCCATGCCTTTTACACAAATTTACAGGTACCTCCAAGAGATCACATCCAAAACAGAACTTATCAATTTCTTAGGAAACCTCTAGGATTAAAGCAATGGCCTTGTCTTTGGGTCATCCCTCTCTCTCAGTGTCCCTCATCCTGGTTAGCACTTTGGTGTTGCCTGCTGTCCACGCCTACTTTCATAAAAGCCTCCTAACGCTGCAATTTAAAGAATGTTTTCTGAACCTATAGAATCCTCATTGTCTTGGAGCTTGTTGAAATGAAGACTTAGTCGCCACCTGGACTTACTCAATCAGAACCTGGATTTTAAAAAAGATCCTCAGGAATTATATACCACTTAAAGTTTGAGAAGGACTGCCTTAGAATATGGTCTGGGCCATGGGAATTCTTCTAACTGTCCAAAAATATTATATCAATTTATTTTCCCACTGACAGCAGGAGAGTGCAATAAAACCCAGATTACCATAGTAATCATCAGCAAAGTGCCAACCTTAATTTTAAAAACCTACATTTTTGATAGGTGAAAAATTATATTTTAATAATGTTGATATCTATTCTTCTTGATTATCAGTGAGTTTCTTTATTAATATATGTCCATGAATTCTCTGTCCATAGCTTTTGGTAGTTGTTTTTATTATCCAATTATTTTAATACTTTCCTAAATTTCATTTTTATCCTTATCTTTGTTATTGCAATGCATATAAATCTTAGGACCTTGTGTCAACTTGCCAAATCAGAACTGAAGGGCTCTCAGTATCCCCGAGAGTCATGCTTTTATATTATGTAGAATTTGAGGAATAAATTGTTTTCTTCCTAAATAGTTATAGCCAGCTACACAAGTCACAAGTCTTTGCTTAATTCAGGAGTGCAATTTGAAGATATTAATGGATAATGATAATTTTACAGTGAGTGCTGTCTTGTGTCATATATAGTAGGAACTCAGGAAATGATTCTGAACTGAGTCACAGAGCAGAGAATATAATAAAACACAGGCTCATTCAGCAGCTTCCTCTCTAAACCTAGTGGCTGTAAAACATACACACACTGACTATGCATAGGGGGAGCTAAGATGGATCTGAGACACTGATCACAAAAAATCATTCCCCTTCTTATCATTCTGAATGATTAGTCTGCTAGTTGTGGCGATCTGGACAACCTGGGAGGCGGCTTGACAAGGTTACTTAGGTCAGAGCAGGATAACAAGCAGCAGAAGAAAGAGCTATACACTATTTCGGAAAATAAATAAACAGCCCTGATCATGCTTCTAAAGCTGGCAGCTTCACTTTGCAGTTGAGTAAGCTGTGCTTGTCTTCCTTGTTTCTCTTTGTTTATGAGGATTTCTAAGTCCTTGCTGGTTGATGGTGTAATTTGCTTAGCCAGACAAGCAGGTACTGTACACAATAAGTTCTTCTAAATAAAAGGGGTGATTAATCAAGGAAAATCAAACTGTGAGCCCTAGTACCACTCCTTCCTGGCGGGTCCCAGACTCCCAGCTTGTTTATTTAGTGTCACCCATAGTCTGTCATGGCTGACCTAAAACTATCAGGAACAGCCACAATGGCAGCCAAGCATAAACAAAAACCTGAACCCAAGGTGCAGAGGGACTGCCATTCTGCAGATAAGATCTATTGCTGTAATAGCCCTTGATTATGAAGACCAGAGGAGAAAAAACACCAAATATACAGACACTTTTCTGTTTATTTATACATGGACAAGGAGGGGGAAGCAAATCATTTACAAAGAGGAGGGAAAAAAGGGAATAAGTTTTCATTACATGTCAGTGTTTCTCGGTTTATAAAACAAGATTCTATGATAGCAGGGGGTTGCTTCTGGTCTCCTTTGTTTGTGTATTGACATTTTGAAATGCTTAAAAAAATCACATGCTGGGGCCAGAGATAGCAAAGGAAAAGAAGAATTGAGGTGGGAAAACCTACTAGACTGTTACTTAGGGAAAGCATCTCTTTTTCTCCCGTATAACTATTCCAACTGAGTAGTAATAGATTAAGGCAGTGATTCTCAACCCACAGTAACGACCCACAGGAACTATATTAAAGGGCCGCGGCATTAGGAAGGTTGGGAACCACTGGATTAAGGTAAAGATGAATAAGCTGTTAGGTGATCTTTCATTTAAAATGATGTGTTATGAGATTATGCTTTTCAGATGAACAGGATCCCTTAATTATTACAGACGTGCATGATGCATTTTTAACATGCAAGGGACAGTCTGGTGAAATCCTCACTTCTCTTTGGCTATGGGATTCTTTCCATGGTGAAACCTTCTGACGTTTCCCATCAGATTATTTAACTATATAAAGTGTTAGGAGTTACTTGGGAACAAAGTTAGCTGGATATGCTTCCTGTTATAATATGATGGATATAGGCACAACTTTAGAGCCAATATGGTCACTGCCTCAAGATAGAAGGTGAAAAGATTGCTCTTACCCTTAAAGAGGTCCACAAGTTCCGGGAAGCCACAGAAATGGATCTCTCCATTGTCGTTTGTAGGTGCTACACTGCTGTTGCTCATGTTCAATGGGTCAGATTTATCCATTTAATGGAGAAGGGTGCTTGTCCAACTAGCATTTCAATTTATAAAATGTGTAAGAGGAAGGGTATGGTGCTTCCAATAGGATACTGATATTGAGGAATACTGCTTTATTGTTCCCTGTTGGTCAATTACTGGGACAAATGGCTGCCAGAAGTTCTCCCCAATCTATTTTTTTGCAGCCCATGCAGCACTGCATTTTACTCCAAAGAGTAAAGCTCTAATGCTTTATCACATCCCAATGCTCAAAAGGGAAATTGCTAGTAAGGTACTTAACACTAACTGTGTCCATTTCGGTATACTGACATTGCCTGGGACTATAGATAAATTTCAACTTACCACACTCATACTCTGAGGAATTGGGATCTCTTTCTTTGAGGCATTCTGCCTTTGGAGGGCACGAAATGAGGGTTGTTGTTATCAAGACACTACACTGAAAAGGTGAAATATTCTATCAGCTACTGTAAAGACCCCAACTGTATTCACTTCAGATAACTGGCCAGAAATCCATTTCATTTTCCCTCTTGAATATTTTGTAGTAAAGAAAACATTTGGGGAAGGCTGGCACTGGAACTAACACAAGATACACAAATAGTCACATGAAGATCATGGCTACTGGGACGAAGCTCAGTGGTTAGTGTTACATTAACATCAAAATGAACATTTCGGTCCATTTTCTGCAAGTTGTTCTAAATTGCTATTTCTAATTTAGCAGCTTTCTATTGATTTAGGATCCAAAGTCCTGGAGAGGCTTCTGAAATACAATACTATTTTTTTCTGTGTCTGCGTGGAGCATAGCAGGGCATTCTCTGTGTCTGGATTCCTTCCAGTACTAGGGATACTTCAGTATACACAGATCATTAAATGCATTTCAGCCATTTTTGATGAAATATGCTGAACAGAAAGAATCAAGTGATTTATTATCACATGCATTGGTTATGTTCTGATTTTCCTTTTCTGTAAATTATTTTTCACATATAATTTTTAAGTTGAGATATAATTCGCATATCATAAAATTTACCATTTAGAAGAATACAATTTAGTGGTATTTAGTATATTTACAAAGTTGTGTAACTATTACCACTATCTAATTCCAGGACACATTCATCCTACCCCCCCCCCAAACCTTGTAGCCACAAATGGTCACACCCCATTCTCTCCTCTCCCCAGCCCCTGGTGAACACTAGTCTATTTTCTGTCTCTATGGATTTGCCTGTTCTGGACAATTCACACAAATGGAATCTACATGGCCTTTTGTGTCTGGTTTCTTTCATTTAACATAACATGTTCAAAGTTCATCCATGGTGTGACATATATTTGTATTTCATTCTTTTTATGACTGAATACTATTCCATTGTATGGATACACACATAGTTTTTATTCATTCATCAATCATTGGGCATTTAGGTTCTTTCCGCTTTTTGGCTACTATGAATAATACTGCTATGAACATTCACATACAAGCTTTTGTTTGAATATCTGTTTTCAATTCTCTTGGGTAGATACTTAGAAGTGTAATTATGCCTAAAAGTACAATCACATGGTAACTCTAAGTTGAACTTTTTAAGGACCTTCCAGACTACATTCCAAAGCAGCTAAAATATAAGTTTTTATAACTTGATAATTTATAGTTCCCATTCAACATCTTTTCTTCTTTCTGTTGAATTGTCTATGCTTTCTTATAAATTCAACTCTTATACATTCAATATTCTTTATTAAAGTTTTATTTTATACATAAGATGATGAAGTTTAATTTAATTTATATAGCCATCTCTGTATTTGTTAAATTTTTTTCTGCTTCAAAATTTTACCATGCTATCGTAGTTAGTGTTAAAGACAAACTCAAAATATAAGTCCATTGATAATTGATAAGTAGTTGGGTAGTGAGTTAGTTAATATTATATAATTGATTATATGAATATACATTAATAACTATTAGCAGAAAAATACTTTAAAATGCTTATATTAATTCTGATTCTTTTTAATTTTTTATAATTTTTTTGTTTATATATACCCTGTTTTTTGAAATCAAATGTCAGTTTTGAAAAAGATTACCTGAACTCTTATCCCTGCTGTGAAGTGTCCTATTTCACTGAAACATATTTATAAAAATCAAATACATTTCAATTTATAATGGGGACAGAGCCTTTAATGAAAAAAATAATTTATCATAATTAAAAGCAAGTAATTATTAATCTTGAGAATGGAATAGTAAATTAATCACTTTACTAATTGTTTTCTAGACAGTTAATAAATGACTAGCTAACTGATTAAGATGCTAGACTGAAATATTGTGTGTTGGTGGGACCAGAAAAAATTTAAAGGCTAAACACCTCTTAAAACATCTGATAATATTCAAGAAGTTTTTCACTTGAAATAAATCCTCCTATTTGTTGTTTCCAGTAAAGAAGAAATGATTAAATCTGGGGCTTGATTGTGTAATCATGTTATTTTTAATAAATTAAGAATGGGGGAGACAGGAAAGTAGGATGTATTGTCTGTTAAGCTTAGGAAATTAGATCTTTGCTAGATTTATTCTTTGGTTCCATTTGCCTAGTTCCCCCAAATTTATAGACAGTTTAGATGCTCAGTTCCTGTATGCTGTTTTGTGATCAGAATGAGGTTAAAAACCCACAAGACACTGAAGGAAGTAAAAAAAATCCTCTGGGAGAGAATACCAAGTGCATTTTAGAAAATATTAAGTTTCAAAAACATCAATAACTAACATTTCTAAAGGTAAATAATATTAGACAGGAAGCAAATAAACACCATTATGGTCAGTGGCCAGAGGAGAGACATTTTCCCCAGTAAGGACCTTGTGGCACCAGGGAAACCAACACAGACTCTGTTAAGATGTTGAAATTCTTATTCATTTAGGAGAGTGTCTCATATAAAAGATATAGTATGATGTTTGAGACCACATACCCCTCACAGATAAAGAACTGGTTGCAGATCTAAAAGGTTTGGTTATCATGTGAAAGGCTGATGTGCTTTTGTGGAGTAGCAGATCAATTCATGTATAACACGTCAAGCAGGGTAGATCTGCATAGCAAGCTTAGGACAGGTAACAAAGCCTTCCTGCGACAAGCTTATGAATTTTTGTATGTAAAAATAATTGTTGATTTTAACTTTAAAAGGACACTTATTGCTCTGCTTTTTTGGTATTGAGATTAATAACAGTGTCATCATTATTCTTATTTCAAAGATGAAGTCTCTCAGCAGCTGCATTAGAATATTCTTTTGTTTTTATTTGTGTAAATTTATAGGGCATATATACAATTATGTTACATGTATAGATGGCATAATGTACAAGTCGGGGCTTTTAAGGTATCCATTACCTAAATAACGTAGACTGAACCCATTAAGTAATTTCTCATCATCCACCCCCTCCTACCTCCGTACCCTTTCAAGTTTCCATTGTCTATCTTTCCATTCTGTATGTCTGTACATACACACAATTTTTATCACTCACTTATGAGTGAGAATATTCTTTGTTTCTCTTATGAGCAAGTAATAGAAAATAAGTCTAATAAGCTTAAGTAGGCAAAAGAAATAAATATATTTTAAGAACATAAGGATGTTTAATGGGACCCAGTTAATAGGAAGGAAGTTGGGCTAAGAAAGGATTTGGAACCAGGAAAGTAATTTTTTCTTTCTCTGCAGATGGATTTTTTCCCTGCATGACAAGTAGAAATTTCGTTTCTGTATTTCTAAGCATATATCTCATATGTCTAGATACCCCCAAAAGGACTGCCTTTCAGTTCAAAAATCCAATTTTCAAGAGAAGGGACTTTGGTTGGTTGAAATTGAGGCAGGTGTGCATTCTTGGTCTAATCAACCATGGCCGAGAGCATGGGGTTATAAATAAAATGGCAGTTGATATGTCTACTATCACAGATGGGGTCGCAGTTGACGTAAGCAATGTACTGTAGTACGTTGTGTGTACGGTGGACAGAAACTGATCCAAGTATGTATTATCTAGAACTAATTTCAAATAAATCACATAGAATGAGAATGTGAGCAGAAAACTATTGCACCACTGTCCCAGAAAACCCTGTATGTGGTTATTATAAAAGGGAAACAAATATTGACTTGTGTGAATTTTTTTCTTTAAAGTAAAAATCAAAGGATGCATTCTTAAGGGAGAGCATGGTAGATATTGTTTACCAATCTTTTGAATACATACTCTAACCAGGGGAAAATCAATTGCTTTTTAGTTATCTTTATTAAAAGTCTTGTGAGGTCTTCAACAAAGAGCTGTTGGTTCAAGAAATTTCAGAGCCAAGCGATTCTTTATTCAAGGGCAATGTATGAAGTACAGTTGAACACAGCAACCGGGAGGTTGAGGGAGTGACCGCTGAACAACTTAGGGTGCACAGTGTTGTCTTTCCCCCACACCCATGAGGAATAAAACTCACAGACTTGTTCTTAACACAGACATTTTACAAGTATTCAGTATTCTATAAATACTCAAATAAAAAGACATAACAGTGAGTTAACTTTTTTTTTTGGAAAAAAGCTCTGCTTTAGGATTTTCATATTTATTTAGAGGAAAAGGGTAGTTCTAGTTTTCCCTTCCTTTGTCCATTTTTTTCCTTTTTGTTATGTGCAAGTGTTTAGCTATATCTCATTTTAAACATGCAATTCCATATCTGCAAAAACAAAATAAAAACCAAACCAAATACACACGCCTTTATAATAAATTTGGACTGAAGGTTTTTTTTTTCTCTAGTAGGTAGAGGTTTCAAAGGAGGGAGAAAGGGATCACCTTAATTTGGTAAGAAAATCAGAAAATGTCTTCATTTAGGAAGGTGCATTTTTAAAAATTGCAATGGGGAGGAATTACAAAGTAAGGGAATATGATCAAAGTCATCGAGTGAGGAGGGAATGGTGGAAGCAAATTAAGCCAGTATTATGTGGCAAAGATACTGCTACTAGATCGAGATATTTTAAATTGGTGGTAATGGTATTTGGACTGGAACATGACTTATAGGGAATAGAGCACAGGCTGTTGTAACCTTGCACAGAGGTGTGGGCTCATAGAAATGGCTGTGTGAGCTCAAACCATGCAGTGTAATCTTAAAAATCAAGGGGAAGAATTACAATTCCAAATATTCAGTGACTTAAAAATGTTTGTCACAGGAATAAAAGCTGTGTTATTGTCAATTATAAATGGAAAAAATCAAGTATGTATGAGAAACATTAGGAATTAAAGTACAGTTTACTCTTGAACAACATGGGTTTGAACTGTGTGGGTCTGCTCATATGTAGATGGGCTTTCACTTCTGCTACCTCTGAGACAGCAAGACCCACCCCTCTTCTTCCTTCTCCTCAACTTCCACTGAATGAAGAATAGATATATTTTATCTTTCTTGTGCTTTTCTTAACATTTTCTTTTCTCTAGCTTAGTCTATTATAAGAATATAGTATATATACATAAAACATACAAAATATACGTTAGTTGACTGATTATACTATCAATACGGCTTCTAGTCCACAGTAGGCCATTAGCAGTTGAGTTCTGGGGGAGTCCAGGGCTATATGTCAGTTTTCAATGGGGATGTCAGTGCTCCTAACTCCTGAATTGTTGTTCAAAGGTCAACTGTATGTTTTTTGTTTTTTGGGGTTTTTTTTGCAGAAAATATTATAAGAGTAATTTTCACAGAGTTTGTCTTCTTGTCATATAATTTATAATAAAGAGTGAACATTTTTTCTATGCATTGGCATATTGTCATATTCTTTTCTAAGTTTTGATAAGCTTCCAACATTTTATCCTTTGAGCTTTCAATGTCATGAAATATCTTTGAGAGTTTCTTTAATGTGAAGTTGTTTACTGGCATCACTTCCTCTGGGACATCTTCATTCTTTTCATCAAAATAACTTTCTTCATTTATATTGATGAGTTTGCCTCCACAAAGTTCCTCTGGCAGTATAGCCTGAACCTCTCAAAAGGTAGCCATGTGCAATGTAACTAAATATTTGTGCCTCCTCCATTCGTTGAAATGCTAGCCCCCAACATGATGGTACGAGGAGATGGTCCTCTAGAAGATAATTAGGGCCTGAGGGTGGAGCCCCATGAATGGGATTAATACCGTTATAAAAGGGACCCCAGAAAGCTATCTCACCCACTTTTTGCAATGTGAGTATACAAGAAGATTGTCATCTGCAACCTGGAAGAGGGCCATCAGAGTCTAACCAGGCTGGCACCCCAATCTCTCAGACTTCCAGACTCCAGAACTGAGAGAAATAAATTTCTGTTGTTTATAAGCCACTCAGTGTATGATATTTTGTTATAGCCACCTTAACTGACTGAGATCTTGTGCTAACAATCCAATGGTCAACTATTTCTTCCATAACATACAATTTACACTGGATTGGAATTTTACTTTTGGCATTATTTTTCATTTCTTTTGTTGCATTTTTATTTTTTGGCCAATTCTCTCCTTCACTGATTAATTTTTATAAAAAATCATGTGGATTTATCACCAGGAGAACAGGAGGCAACACAACTATATGTTCATTCTCTGTATATGAACCATATAACAGATGCTCAGTGACCAATCACTAGCAGACATTAAGGAGTGATGTGATTAGTCACTGATTATTATGCATATCTATTCTTTACACAGTGAACTGAGGACTGAAGAGGTAAATGTGAAGTTTGTACTTTATATGATTACTCATAGTTAACATACAGTGATCACTAAAATTTGAGTCATATTATTTGGGAACTCATATAATTTGACTTAATTGTGGTAATGGAAGTTTGTGCCACCATTATACAAAGTAAGGACTCCCAATATGTGTATATAATAGGGATATCTTTTCCAGAGAAGATGAAAGTAAAGACAGAAAAGGGGCATTTTTAGGTCTTTTAAAAATTGAAGTAAAATTCATGTAACATTAATTAACCATTCACATTACATTAAGTATACAATTCAGTAGTGCTCAATGTATTCAACATGTCATGCAACTAGACCACCTCTCTACACTTTCAGAACTTTTTTATCACCCTAGAATAGTGGTCCTCAACCTATGGGTCATGACCCACAGGAACTGTATTAAAGGGCTATGGCATTAGGAAGGTTGAGAACTACTGCCCTAGAAAAACACCCCATATACATCACCGATCCTGCCTTATCTTCCCCTCCACTATTCCCTGGTAGCCGTCATTCTATTTTCTGCCTGTGTAGATTTGTAGAATATTCTGGATATATCATATAAAATGAATCACACAATATGCAACCTTTATATCTGGTTTCATTCCATGAGCATAGTGTGTTTAAGATTCATCCAAGTTGTAGCACATACAAGTATTTCATTCTTTTATATGGCTGAATAATATACCATTGTATAGATATACCTAAATTTGTTCTTTCATTCATTCTTGGGCATTTGGGCATTTGGGTTAGCTATTTCTACCTTCTGTATAATACTGCTATAAAATTTGAGAACAAGTTTCTATGTGGATGTGTGTTTTCACCTCTCTTGGAATAGAACTGCTGGATCATATGGTAATTCTGTGTTTAATTTTCAAAGAACTACCTTGTACATGTCATGTGACGCATGTATTTATACTTTTTTTTTTAGGTGGAATTGCTGAGTCTTAGGGTTTGTGTATGCTCAGCTTTAGTAAATTCTGCTAAAGTTTTCAAAGTATTTGTACCAATTTATATTTCAGTAGCAGTATAGCAAAGCTCCAGCTGATCACAGAGCAGCTGTCAACTCCTGGTAACATCAGGCTCTCTAATTTTAGCAACTTTGGATGGGCATGAGATAGTATTATGATTTGACTTTGCATTTTCAGGATAATTAATGAGAATGAACACTTTTTCATAAAATAATTTTCTGTTTGGATATCTTCTTGTGAAGGGCCTATTCAAGTCTTTTCCTGTTTTTCTAACCCTGAGTTATCTGGGTTTTTAAAAAATCAATATTCAGGAAATTTTTATACATTTTGGATATGAAATCTTTACTGGGCATACAAGGTTGGACAATTAAATTCATGAACTTGTCCTAGAAAAAAATGCTACATACCTCATTGCTGAATATCACTATAGTTATCTTGGAAGTACCCCCCTTGGCCATCTAGTGACCATGTGATGACAGCCCTGATGACCAATCTAGACAAAGAGTTTGAAAATTGCTTTGAGTGGGTGCTGGCACTGGTGCATAGCTTCCCAAGGAGGGGTACCTTGAAGGTGACCATAGTGATATTGAACAATGAGGTATGTAGCACTTTTTCTAGGATGAGTTTGTGAACTTAATGTCCAACCTCGTATGTAATATGAATATCTTCTCCTACTCTGTGTTCCTCATTTCATGGGGAAGGTCTTGGTGATTTTGCCATACACAACACATGAGCTATTTATATCGTCCATGCGCTCAGTCCTCACCCTCTCCTGCTTAGACTCCACCTGCTGTGAATTCATTGCTCCTCTTGCCCATACTTCTAAGGCATGTGGGCCTATCGAATGCTAGTTGGAGCAAGGCAGTCATATTAGAAGTAGAAGTTTGTTTTTTCAAATAGAAGAAAACATGAAGCTATCATTAAAGAAAGGAAAGAATATTTTCCAAGTCAGAGAGGAGAAAGCCATGGCTTAAATAGTCAGTCCATGAGCTAATGGAAGGGAGAGAAAGAATCAAAGCTGAGAATGATTGCTGTTACCACTGTGTCCTCATATGTAAACATCGAGGATCACTAGCTCCATATGGGTGTAAAATCTGTTCTGAGAGTAAAGTCTAGTGACAACTATCTGGTTGAGTGATATGTATAAAATATGGAACATGTCTACTGTCTTTAGGTTGGAGAACCCTTTCTAGCTTCTTCAGGGATCCTGAATTCCTTTATTGGCCACCACCAACTTTCCTTCTAATAGGGACATTCCTGTCTCTCCTCAGTTCCAAAGCCTGGAGGCAACTCCCAGAATGCCTTACCATCACTTCCTGTTTCACATTTGTTTACCTTGGAGAGTCCAGTGAATTGCTAGGCCAAATTAGAGGGGTCAAAGGCAAAAGGCAGGAAGAAAAAGGCCCTGTAGAAAGGGTCCTAATTTCTATGCTGAGGCCTTTTGACTAAATTGAGTATTCAGTACAGACCCATTGAAGGCTTTTGATCAGATCAAATGCTCAAAGTTATATTTTGGAAAAGTTAATCCCACAGCCGTGTGAAAGCTGGTTTGGAAGGGAGAGATCTAGAAAGTGATTTTAAGAATCCAGCTGAGAACCAAAGTGGGCCTGATCCATGGCTGTGGGCATGGGTCATAAAAGAAGGGCAGATAGGATGAACATGGCCCCAAACCCCTTCCCATAGAAGGTACTCATCAACTGCTGAGGTATCAGATTGGTCCAGGTCAAGAGCTCAATATACAGTTCTGTTCCCAATAGCAACAGAATGCTTACTAGATTATCTCATTGCTGTTCTCCATCCTACCAAAAGGCCATATGTAGCTGGTGCATTCTTGGCAACTTTTCAGGACAGAGTTGCTGTCTTGCATACATCTATATCTAATACAGACTGCACAAGCTTTTTTATTTTTATTTCCTGGTAGAGGGTTCTTAACACTTTCTCCCCAACTCTCCCTTCTCCATTTCCTCCCTTTAATTTTTCAGAGTTTGCCTAAAGCATGAAGACTAGAGAGAGAAGTCCTAGGAACAGATCATATGAGAGGATCAAATTATGAAACTAAAAGGTGGTTGGCTGTAGCTAAGTTTCTGTTATAGGATGCACTCCATTGCACTTTAGGAAAATGTCAGGCTGAGCTGCTCTTTTAGAGACAGTACTTACCAGCTGTCAGTCTGCTCAGCTAAATTCTAATGACTTTGTGAGGAGTAAAACAGGTGTAACTGAAATCACCCAGGGATTCCAATACTAAGACTCTCTCAGAAATCTTGCTGCCCAAGGAAAATCCTGAAGAAATGGGTCACAAAACAAGGTAAGGTGAATCTTTAGCAGCTCAGTGCAAAAAGAGTGAAGAGAAACTGTCTAATGAACACATACTCTTGTGGATCAGATGCCAACCATTTGGAAGACACAGAGGGCCTACAGTGTATGAAGTGACATTATCTGGTGGGAAAGTTTCAGTATTGAAAATGTAAATATTGCTACTGTAGAAACCCTGGAGACTGTACAGAACCAGCAATTGTGAGTCTTTATATGAGCCAGGCCTCCAGACCTCAGGCTGTTGGAAACACAGAGATCAGTTACTTTGAAGGCGGGTAAGAAAAAAAAGTGTGATCTATGTTAAATGAAAAATCTTTAGAGCACTTGGAATATCATGGCATTGGGAAGACATAAAGATGTTTAATAAACATTATTGATTGTTGCAGTGACAAGGCGAGCTGTGGAGCCTTGTCTTAGAACTACTTCCACACACAGGTCCCTGCTGTTACCATGGGTTGTCAAGAATTAGAAGGGAATCTTGGTTAAAATATATTTTATACAATTAGAAGTCTGGATAAGTAATGAGTTGCATCATGCTTTAATTTCCATGGCATAAATTATTTTTCAGCTACTCAATTCTGTTTTTAAGTATCTTAAGATCTCTCTATCCAGTCACCATCTTTGAATTTCCTGAGTTCTGTGTGATAACAAGATATAGATAAGAAAACATCTTTAAGATAAGCTATTCAAATTTAGACTTGATACCTTACAAGGCTTTTCTGGTAAGGTTCCCACTTGACCTCATTTGGGATCATAACTAATTTAATCCATATTAATGACGCTTGTGGTAAAGGTTGCAGGTATTGTCATCATCCTGCTTGTGAAGAAATGAGGGTCCTTGAATTTAACAGCTTTCCTGAGTGATGCAACCCTGTTGATCTTACTCTATCAGGATTAGCTAGTTATCTTTTATTTTCATTCTTGATTTTATTTCTTTAGAGCTTTTTGAGTTTACTTTGTCTCCTATAGTGTCTATTTTTTCTCCCAGTGGAATTTTACTTCTCTTTGGAATAACAACAGTGCTTCATGCTTCTTTAAGCCTCTTACAGATAATGGTGTCTTGCTTCTCAGAGTCTAGCCAAGAGTTTTGGTGGGCTATGCTGTCTCTTCTTGTTCCTTTGTTCCTTGTATACATCTCTCATTTTAATTAATCAATACTCATTTAGTGGGTGACTGTTAGAATTTTTTATATCACAAATCTGTTGACTTCTGGTATGCGAGACTTTTGACTGTGGTCTAAGGA